>NW_024097267.1:0-68042 GCF_016545835.1 Crotalus tigris | reverse complement strand
ATAAATTATTAATAATAATAATATAATAATAATATTAATTAATTATTATAATTATTATTATAATATTTATTATAATTATATTTATTAATAAATTATATTTATTATAATTATAATAAAATAATTATTATAATAATTATTATTATAATAAATAATAATGAATAATAATTAATTATTAATAATATAATAATAATATTAATTAATTACTATAATTATTATTATAATATTTATTATAATTTTATTTATTAATAAACTATATTTATTATAATTACAATAAAATAATAATAATAATAATAATAATAAAAAATAATAATTAATTATTAATATAATAATAATAATAATTATTATAATTATTATTATAATATTTATTATAATTATATTTATTAATAAATTATATTTATAATAATTAATAATATTAATAATAATTCATAATAATAATTAATAATAATTAAAAGAACCAAACAGTGCACCAGAAAAATGGAAGGTTAGACTAGAAAATAAGATCAGCAAGTTAAGATCACATGCAAGCAAGCTAGAACAAATGAAAGAAAAGAAGCTGAAGAACAAGAAGACCAAAGAATACCTAATCAAGAAATACCACTTAGAAACAAGGAAGATCAAGGAAGCACTGGAAATAATAAAGAAACAAATAACAGCTATAGCCAGGAAAATCAGTAGATATGAAGCTCGAATTGCAAACTATAGGCAGAATCTATTACTATTTGTTATTGCACTGTTTCCTCTGTCAACAATACTGAATAACTCAGGACATGGCTATCAAACATCAAAAACATCTGCCAGACTATCCCACCTTCTTTATATGGATGATCTGAAGCTGTATGGAAAAACATCATCTGAAATAGAATCGCTGCTCAACACTATCCGTATATATAGCCAAGATATTGTAATGGAGTTTGGCTTGGACAAATGTGCCACACTTACTATCAAACAAGGAAAAATAATGAAAACTGAAGGAATCAAGATGCCCCACGAAAATAACATTAAGAGTCTGGATGAGGAAGAGTACTACAAATACTTGGGTATCCTTCAAGCTGACAACATCAAGCACACTGAAGTCAAGAAAAAGATTAGAGGGGAATACTTCAAGAGAGTGAAGAAGATCTTAAAATCCAAACTCAATGGAGGAAATACCATAAAGGCAATCAACACCTGGGCAATCCCAGTTATTAGGTACACAGCTGGAATAGTGGACTGGACTCAAGCAGAACTAAAAGCAATGGATAGGCAGACCAGAAAAATAATGACAATGAATCATGCCCTTCATCCACGCAGTGACATTGATAGACCTTATCTACCAAGGCAAATAGGTGGGCGTGGAATGCTACAAGTACATCAGATGGTTGAAGAAGAAAAAATGGCTTTGGAAGAATATCTGAAGAACAATGATTAAGATGCCCTGAAATTAGTATATCAGGAAGGCTTACTAACTACTGGAGAGACCAAACTGGCCTACAAGAAAGACCAAATGAAGAACAGAATAGAGGCATGGGAAGACAAGCACTACATGGCCAATACATGAAAAAAATAGCTGGGAAAGCAGATAATAATAAAACCTGACAATGGCTAAGAGCAGGAAAATTGAAGAAAGAGACCGAGGGACTAATTCTGGCTGCACAAGACCAAGCCTTAAGGACAAATGCATACAAAGTCAAAATTGAGAAGACAGCACCAGACAGTAAGTGCCGCCTATGCAAAGAAGCTGAAGAAACAGTGGACCACTGGGTAAGCTGTTGCAAGAAGATTGCACAGACTGATTACAAGCAGCGGCATGACAAAGTAGCAACAATGGTGCATTGGAAGATCTGCAAAAAATATCATTTGCCTGTAAGCAAAAACTGGTGGGATCATAAAATAGATAAAGTCATAGAAAATGATAAAATTAAACTGCTCTGGGACTTCAGAATTCAAACAGACAAGCACCTGCAACATAACACCCCAGACTTAACAATTGTCGATAAGAAAGACAAAAAAGTCTGGATAGTGGATGTGGCAGTGCCTGAGATAGCAGAATAGAAGAGAAAGAACTGGAGAAGATAACAAAATACAAAGACCTACAAATAGAAATAGAAAGACTGTGGCAAAAGCAAGCAAGGGTAGTACCAATAGTCATAGGCTCCTTGGGTGCAATCCCAAAACAACTGGAGCACCACTTGAACACAATTGGCATTGACAAACTCGCTATTAGTCAATTGCAAAAGGCGGCCTTATTAGGAACTGCTTCCATCCTGCGATGATATCTGTAATACCATCAAACATCCACATCTGCCTAACCCAGGTCCTGGGTAAGGACTTGATAGGTAGACAAAATGCCAAATCCAGTCTGAACATCTGGCTGACTGTGCGATGATCGATAATAATAATAATAATAATAATAATAATAATAATAATAATAATAATAATAATAATAATAATAATAAATTATTATAATTATTATTATAATATTTATTATAATTATATTTATTAATAAATTATATTTATTATAATTATAATAAAATAATTATTATAATAATTATAATTATAAAAATAATAATAAATAATAATAATTAATTATTATTAATATAATGATAATAATATTAATTAATTATTATAATTATTATTATAATATTTATTATAATTATATTTATTAATAAATTATATTTATTATAATTATAATAAAATAATTATTATAATAATTATAATTATAATAATAAATAAATAATAATAAATAATAATTAATTATTAATAATATAATAATAATATTTCTTATAATTATATTTATTAATAAATTATATTTATTATAATTATAATAAAATAATTATTAGAATTATTATTATAATAATAAATAATAATAAATAATAATAAATAATAATTAATTATTAATAATATAATAATAATAATAATTAATTATTATAATTATTATTATAATTATATTTATTAATAAATTATATTTATAAAAATAATGATAATAATAATTAATTATTAATAATATTAATAATAATTAATAATAATAATTAATAATAATTAAAGCAACCAAACAGTGCACCAGAAAAATGGAAGGTTAGACTAGAAAATAAGATCAGCAAGTTAAGATCATATGCAAGCAATCTAGAACAAATGAAAGAAAAGAAGCTGAAGATCCATAATAATAATAATAATAATAATAATAATAATAAATAATTATT
This sequence comes from Crotalus tigris, assembly GCF_016545835.1. NCBI lineage: Eukaryota > Metazoa > Chordata > Lepidosauria > Squamata > Viperidae > Crotalus > Crotalus tigris. Next base: position 64,863 of record NW_024097267.1, on the reverse strand, counting down.
AATATTAATTAATTATTAATCATATAATAATAATATTAATTAATTATCGTAATAATTATTATAATATTTATTATAATTATATTTATTAATAAATATAATATTAATAAATATTAATAAATAATAATAATAAATATTATTTATTATTAATAAATATTAATAAATAAATATTTATTAATAAATATAATTATATTTATTAATAAATTATATTTATCATAATTATAATAATTAATAATAATAATTAATAATTATTATTATCTATAATACCATCAAACATCCACATCTGCCTATCCCAGGTCCTGGGTAAGGACTCAATAGGTAGACAAAATGCCAAATCCAGTCTGAACATCTGGCTGACTGTGCGATGATCGATAACAACAACAACAACAACAACAACAACAAAAATGGTAGAAAAAAGAGCAAGGAAAATCAAAAATTGGTCAGCACCAGGTGAAGATGAACTGCATGGGTTTTGGTTGGAACATCTAACTGTTATACACCCACTCATTGCCAAGCAGTTCAACAATATACTACAAGGAGGAGAAACTGAAAAGTGGCTAACAACTGGGAAAACCTACCTAACAATGAAAAATCCAGCAAAAGGGGCAACACCAGGCAACTACAGGCCAATTACCTGTTTACCAACAACTTTCAAATTACTAAATGGTGTGGTAACTGATGCAGTACAACAGCATCTAGTTGAAAACAATCTCTTTCCACCTGAGCAGAAAGGAAACCACCCCAATAACAGAGGAACAAAAGATCAACTCCTAATAGACAAAATGATCTTGGAAAACTGCAAGAAAAGGAAGACCAACCTGAATGTGGCATGGATTGACTACAAAAAGGCATTTGACTTTCTGCCACATGACTGGATAATTAAGTGCCTAGAAATAACAGGAGTCAGTAGAAACATCAGAAAATTTGTGCAAAGATCGATGACACAATAGAAGACACAGTTGTACCTGTAATACCATCAAACATCCACATCTGCCTATCCCAGGTCCTGGGTAAGGACTCGATAGGTAGACAAAATGCCAAATCCAGTCTGAACATCTGGCTGACTGTGCGATGATCAATAATAATAATAATAATAATCCCCAGTGAGGCACTACCTAGACGTGGTTGTGGGGCTTGTGTACTCTGAGGAAGATGAGAGCTATGCCAGAGGTTCAACCATACTGGACAGGTCTCATCAGAGGAGTCAGACAAAGAGTGTCTCTCCCATAAAAAATATGGTGAGACGTAAATTTCAGAATGCCATACCGGCTCGGACGTCGCCCGGGTTAACAAGGTCCGCACTAGCTATTGGAGTTCCTGGATATCTGGTGAAAAATGGGTTACAGGACTCAGGACTGTTGGCTGAGCAACCAGGGCCCGCAGCTGCAGAACTACTGGAAGAAAAGGTGTTTACCCGTTGCAGATACACAGTGATGGAAAACAAAGAAATAATGATCTGTTACTACAGATCAAGTCCAACAAGAAGAGGATATCTAAAATGAATGCACCAGTTCTGGAAAGAACAACATCCAGAATCAGAAATAACAGAACAGAGACTAGCAGATCAACGCCGATTTATAACACGAAATAAAGTATTCACAGAAACAGAATTGGACGAACTCCAAAGGTTTACCCAGGGCAAAGAAATCAAAGCCTTACAAGAAGTAATTCAGAATGTAGAGGCAAACCAGGGGGAGTTGGCAGCGAAGAAATCCAATAGAGATATACAACTGTTCTCATTTGGAAACCAGACACCTCTACCTCAGGAAGAACAAAACGCTCTAACTAAAGAAATAAAAGAATTGAAACAAAGAATAACTGAGCATCTAGAACAACACAAAAACAACAGAATAAGGCTACCTGCATTGAAGCTTGTTCCAAAGAAACAGCTAGCACAAGCATTAAAAGATGTAAATACTGCAATATCAAGTATAAACACCAATTCACTGCAGAAACAAACCAACTAATGTACAGCACAGCTGCAGTTATAACAGAATACCTGGGATGCAAAATCAACAAAAAGAAAAACAAACAAAACAGTGCACCAGAAAAAATGGAAGTTAGATAGAAAATAAGATCAGCAAGTTAAGATCCACATGCAAGCAAGCAGTAGAAACAGATGAAAGAAAGAAGCTGAAGAGAAGACCAAAGAATTACCTAATCAAGAATACCTTAGAAAAAGGAAGATCAAGGAAGTAATGAATAATAAAGCAAACAAAATAACAGCTTATAGCCAGGAAATCAGTAGATAGGAAGCTCGAATGCAAACTTAGGCAGAGAACCTATACTATTTGTTATGGACACTGTTTCCTCTGTCAGCAATACTGAATAACTCAGACATGGCTATCAAACATCAAAAACATCTACCAGACTATCCCATCTCCTTTACATGGATGATCTGAAGCTGTATGGAAAAACATCATCTGAAATAGAATCGCTGCTCAACACTGTCCGTATATATAGCCAAGATATTGTAATGGAGTTTGGCTTGGACAAATGTGCCACACTGACTATCAAACAAGGAAAAATAATGAAAACTGAAGGAATCAAGATGCCCCACGAAAATAACATTAAGAGTCTGGATGAGGAAGAATACTACAAATACTTGGGTATCCTTCAAGCTGACAACATAAAGCACACTGAAGTCAAGAAAAAGATTAGAGGTGAATACATCAAGAGAGTGAAGAAGATCTTAAAGTCCAAACTCAATGGAGGAAATACCATAAAGGCAATCAACACCTGGGCAACCCCAGTTATTAGGTACACAGTGGAATAGTGGACTGGACTCAAGCAGAACTAAAAGCAAATGGATAGGCAGACCAGACAAAATAATGACAATGAATCATGCCCTTCATCACGCAAGTGACATTGATAGACTTTATAACCAAGCAAAGGGGGCGTGGGATGCTAACAAGTACATCAGATGGTTGAAGAAGAAAAAATGGCTTTGAAGAATATCTGAGCACAAGATGAAGATGTCACTGAAATTAGTATATCAGGCAAGGCTTACTAAACTACTGGATGAGACAAACTGGCTACAGAAAGACCAAATTGAAGAACAGAATAGAGGCATGGGAAGACAAAGCACTACATGGCCATACATGAAAAAATAGAATTGGAGAAAGCAGATATAATAAAACCTGGCAATGGATAGAGCGGAAAATTGGAAGAAAGAGAACCGAGGGACTAATTCTGCTGCACAAGACCAAGCCTTAAGGACAAATGCATACAAAGTCAAAATTGAGAAGACAGCAACAGACAGTAAGTGCCGCCTATGCAAAGAAGCTGAAGAAACAGTGGACCACTTGGTAAGCTGTTGCAAGAAGATTGCACAGACTGATTACAAGCAGCGGCATGACAAAGTAGCAACAATGGTGCATTGGAAGATCTGCAAAAAATATCATTTGCCTGTAAGCAAAAAACTGGTGGGATCATAAAATAGTGGAAAGTCATAGAAAAAAATGATAAAATTAAACTTCTCTGGGACTTGCAGAATTCAAACAGACAAGCACCTGCAACATAACACCCAGACTTAACAATTGTCAATAAGAAGGACCAAAACAAAGTCTGGATAATGGGACGTGTCCCCCCCCCCCGTGTGCCTGGGGATAGGCAGGAGAATAGAGAGAAAGAACTGGAGAAGATAATAAAAACGAAAGACCTACAATAGAAATAGAAAGACTGTGGCAAAAGCAAGCAGGGTAGTACCAATACTCATAGGCGCCGTGGGTGCAATCCCAAAACAACTGGAGCACCACTTGAACACTATTGGCAATGACAAATTCGGTATTAGTCAATTGCAAAAGGCGGCCTTATTAGGAACTGCTTCCATCCTGTGACAATATCTGTAATACCATCAAACATCCACATCTGCCTATCCCAGGTCCTGGGTAAGGGCTCGATAGGTAGACAAAATGCCAAATCCAGTCTGAACATCTAGCTGACTGTGCGATGATCAATAATAATAATAATAATAATAATAATAATAATAATAATAATAATAATATAATAATAATAATAATAATAATAATAATAATAATAATAATAAAGTTGGAAGGAACCTTGGAGGTCATCTAGTCCAACCCCTTGTTCAGGCAGGAAACTCTATACCATTTCAGACAAATAGCTGTCCAGTCTCTTCTTAAAAACTTCCAGTGTTGGAGCATTCACAGCTTCTGGAGGCAGGTTGTTCCACTGGTTAATTGTTTTAACTGTCTGGAAGTTTTTCCTTAGTTCTAGGTTGCTTCTCTCCTTGATTAATTTCCATCCATTACTTCTTGTCCTGCCTTCAAGTGCTTTGGAGAATAGCTTGACTCCCTCTTCTTTGTGGCCACCCTTGAAATATTGGAATACTTCTTTCATCTCACCCCTAGTCCTTCTTTTCATTAAACTAGACCAGGGGTAGGCAATCTTGGCTCTTTTATGATTCATGGACCTCAACTCCCAAAATTCTTGAGCCAGCCATGTTGAGGGGAAAGGGAGAGTTTCCAAGCTGAATCATGCAGGCTGAGGAATTCTGGGAGTTGAAGTCCACGAGTCATAAAAGAGCAAGGTTGCCTACCCCTGAACTAGATATACCCAACCATTCCTTATATGTTTTAGCCTCCCGTCCCCTAATCATCTTTGTTGCTCTTCTCTGTACTCTTTCTGGAGTCTCAACATCTTTTTTACATCGTGGTGACCAAAATTGGATGCAGAATTCCGAGTATGGCCTCACCAAGGCATTGTAAAGTTGTATTAATACTTCACGTGATCTTGATTCTATCCCTCTGTTAATGCATCCTAGCACTGTGTTGGTTTTTTTGGCAGCTGCAGCACACTGCCGGCTCATATTTAAGTGATTGTCCACTAGGATTCCAAGATCCTTCTCACAGTTACTATTATTGAGCAAGGTACCACCAATACTATACCTGTACATTTGGTTTTTCTTGCCTAAATGTAGAACCTTACTTTTTTCACCATTGAATTTCATTTTGTTAGATAGCGTCCAGTGTTCAAGTCTGTCCAGATCCTCCTGTATCTTAAACCTTCTTCTGGAGTGCTGGCTATTCCTGCCGGCTTGGTGTCGTCTGCAAATTTGATGAGTTCCCCATCTATCCCCTCATCCAAATTGTTGATGAACACTGGGCCTAGAACAGAGCCCTGGGGCACCCCACTACACACTTCCCTCCATGTAGATGCAGTTCCATTGAGGACCACATGCTGAGTACGGCCTGTCAGCCAGCTATGAATCAATCTGGTGGTGATGCTGTCTAACCCACATTTTTCTATCTTATCAAGTAGTAGGTTGTGATCTACTCTATCAAATCCAAGTAAAACAGTCTGAAACCACACTGAGTAGCTTGAATTCTGAACGGTCACATTCATTCATTCATTCATTCATTCAGCATATTGTACAGGTACTCAATGTGGCATACATAATGCTTCCTCCTATTTTCCCACAAAAAACAACACTGTGAAGTAAGATGGGCTGAAAGAGAATGGCCCAGCCTTTCAAAGGTTTCCTTTAGAAATTATCTTGGACCTTGTGAAAGAAAGGGGGGGGGGACACCGTTTTTTTAACCCATATAGTTCTTTTTGAAAATAGATTGTTAAATAAAGAAATGGGATCCATCAATGAGTTGTACTGGTTTCAATGGGCTTTTGCATATCCAGCATTATCTGAATAGCCCTGTCAGCTGCCATCTTATGCTTGCTTGTGTGCTTTGGTACCATGAGGTGACAGTCTGCCATGAACTCTGGGGAGAATGGATGGGAGGGGCAATGCTTGGGGGAAAATGAAAGTAACCACTGTTTCTCCCTGAGATGCTGCCTCAAGGTCACCCAGCTGTGAGAATAAGGCAGCTGCATACTAACCTATGCTTGAAGTGACTGTTCTAAAAAATCTTGCTTAAACCTGTATGTGTCTGTGTGTGTGTGTGTGTGTGTGTGTGTGTGTGTGAGAGAGAGAGAGAGAGAGAGAGAGAGAGGGAGGGAGGGAGGGAGGGAGGGAGGTGAAGAGAGAGAGAGGGAGAGAGGGAGAGAGGGAGGGAGGGAGAGAGAGAGAGAGAGAGAGAGAGAGAGAGAGAGAGAGAGAGAGAGAGAGAGAGAGAGATGAGTGATTTGAGGAAGTTAAGGGAGGGGAAAGTTGACCGTAGGGATTTTGGTGCACAATTCACAGTTCTGACTATGGATTACTGCAATATGCTTGACTTCTAATAAATGATACCTTTCTCAACAAACGGAGTTAAGGATAATTTTTAGTTAGAGGTTTAAGTGCTGGCAGGTCTGACAAGGCCCTTAAAATCCATGTTATGCCACCATGACATGTTCTAATGCTGCTTCATTTAAATTTAAAAAGTAACTCACTGAAACCAACAATCTTAAGTCACATCATCACTGTGAGATTTTACTGAGATGCTTATACAGTTAGTTAGGAAAGTCTCCCTCTCTCTCTCTCTCTCTCTCTCTCTCTCTCTCTCTCTCTCTCTCTCAAATGAAAGAACTCTGTATAAGCATGCAAGGGGAGGAAATCCATATGTACATTTATATATACTTTTCATTTTTTCCCAATACCAAAGTTGGTTGCCATAGAAATAGCAGTCGTGTGATATTGATTCACAGCTGCTTGAGTCTCTTAGGTTGAAAGTTATTTTTTTTTAACCCAACTATAATAAAAATACACAGAACTATAAGCATCCTGCTTCAGGCATATGTAGCAGCTTGATAAAGAAATCTAGCCTGCTGTTTGTGCAGTATATTTTAGTTTTAGGATGCACATTTTAAGGGAAGTGAATGCAAAGGCAGCTTGCTTTCTTATAGTTGTTCAACTTAAATTACCAAATAAAACCATTATGCAAAAATGTTCTTGAGAAGCTACCAAACACACACACATGCACAAAATGCATTTTCTGGTTAGAAGGGTGTTTGTGTCATTAATGTGCTTAAACAAATAAATATTACAGGTGTCCCAATTAGTTTAATAAGCTGTTTACTTCATGGGTGACATTGTAGCCTATGGATACACGAGACATGTATTTATATAGAGATAAAAAAACTGTGAGGATTTCATTATTAGGTGTTTATAGCATCATCTAGCCAGCATTCCAGTAATGCATCATTAGTAGAAACAGGAGTTGTATTGCTATAAATTAAGTTCATAAAGTGGCATAATGGACATGCTCTGTGAACTGTAGTTAGCTATGTTTATAAGCGTATTTTAATTCTATAAAGGTTGTAAGCATTTGTAAATCAGTGGCGTTATCATGGCTAACACTGAACTCATCTTCAGAGTCAAATTAAAATACTATCTACCATTTCTTGAACTAGATAAAAATATAGAGATGTAAAATTTTCTGTCCGACTGGTAGTATCTATCCTGCCACAGATGCTATTTTGATAAATGTTTCTATCCTTCTCTATGATGTACAAGGCAAATTCATGTTTGCAGCAGCAAGGACTGTTGGTGGAAGAGTAGTTGTGGCGGCCCTAAGAATGACCTCTGAAACATCATTGCTCTGTGAGCTACATTGGTTGCCAGTCTGCTTCTGGATGTAATTCAAGGTTTTGGGGATCACCTTCATGGCATGGGTCCAGGTTGCTTGAGCAACCATCTCCCCCTACTGGGATTGGCCCATCCCACTCATGCCAGCAGAGGAGGCGTGTTGTGAGTCCCGTCAGCCTGATTATTCTGGCTGGAGGAAGGCCTTCTCTGCTGTTGCTCCTGCCTTCTGAAACATCTTGCCTCCCAATGTGAGGTTGGCCCCAACCCTCCTATCTTTTTGTAAAGACGTGGCTCTGTCAGTCAGCTTGGGGCCCCAATTGGGGCAACAGTACAGTGGAGGTGGTTGATCGAGTAACATCTGATCCCAGCTCCACCCATTCCGCCCCGGCCCTACCCATGGGTCCTTAGGTTTTAATGTTTGGTTTTAATTATTTATTTTTTTAATTGTACATATATAGACATATTTTTATGACTGTAAGCAGCCCAGAATTATCCTATGGTAAGATGGGCAACAAATACATTTTAGAAATAAATAAATAAATAAATGTCACATATTGATGGAGTCACCTGGCTTTTGGTTCTCTCCCTTCTCATTCAACATCACCACCTGGTGGGAAACTTCCACCAGTTAGTCTTCTTAATAAGACTTAATAAGACAGGAGAAGTAACAGTTTTGGGCAAATGTTTAGACCAGTGGGTTTAGCCACTGATCAAAATTTGCTCTGGTTTTGTGCTCCTCTGGAGTAGCCTTAAGCCCATGTCCAAAAGTAGTGTGACTGTCCGGGATAGTTGGATACTCTTTTTGAATGCACTTATAGAACACTTGCACAAACTCTGAGCAAACTCACTGGCTGAATTAAAAGGAAAACAAACCTATGAAAATATAACTCCCCTTGTCCTTTATGTGGCCTACCTGTCCACCATAAATAAAGACAACACCATTTCTGGTGCTATAGCAGGACCAGGATCTCCTCTCTGGAGGTAGGAAATTACATCAAGGACAAGAGTTTAGCCCTTCTATTTAGCCCCAAGGAAGGATCTTTGGAAAAGATAGTCATAATCATAAAGTTACCAAAATAGTCAGTAAGAAGGGAGCCATGTCTATAAAATAGCTTAAAATTTCTCTTGATCTTGCTGTATGGGATATAGATATAGGAAAGTAGTATCAGTGGTGTAGAGGGTCACTGAAGGACAGAAGTCACTGGGATAATTGAGGACTTTCTCTGAAGTGATAACCAAAATCTTGTTCTTTAGTTTTCCAATTAACTTATACATTATCTACTTGACACTAATAATTATAACTTTATTTAGATTTTTAATTAAAAGCCAATGACTATATTTCTGCCAGCTGAAGTTACAGCCCTTACAACTTGAATGTATGTATCACTTAGGTTAAGTGAAGAGTTCTCCCACTAAATATGCAAAGGCTGTAATTATGTCTCCTAAATATACTGGTGATGTTTCCTGACTAGTTTTTTTTCCTCTGGATATCTGTCATGTTGTCTTTTATAATCATAAGAGATAAGCAACCTGTGATCAGCTAGATGTTTTAGATGGCACTTTCCATGGCAAATAATAAGGGCTGATGGGAGTTATATTCTAAAACAGTGATGGCGAACCTTTTAGAGACTGAGTGCCCAAACTGCAACCCAAAACCCACTTATGCATCGTTGAGTGCTGGGTGGTATGGTCAATTGGCTGGGTGTGGCCAATTGGATGGGCGTGGCTGCAGTGGTAACAACAGACTGGGTGGGACTAAAAAGTTCAATCAATTCCAACTTTGTAAGATCTTTTTTTTCCCACAAGAAGTTGAAATTGACTGATTGAACCTTTTTTTTTTTTTTTGGGCATATGGCAGTGGAGGCCTAAAGCAAAAAGGTTTTATAAAACCCAGCTGAAGGCCTAGGACTGGGGCGATGGCGCGCATGCCCACAGAGAGGGCTCTGAGTGCTGCCTCTGGCACCCATGCCATAGGTTCGCCACCACTGTTCTAAAGCATTTGGAAAGCACCTATTTATTTAATACTGGAAAAAACGGCAAATTCTTTAGTATATATAATATAAAAGCTGGATATAATTCTATATATTGTGGAGGCATGAATATGAGTGTCAGATCTGACTGGCTCACCTTGGGGGGGGTTCTCACAGGCATCCTGCCATAAAAATAAAGGCAGGAAGGATGAAAAGGGAACAGATGAAAGGACAATAAAGCTTTGTGTATATGTGATAAGAAATCTGGGGGGAGGGGGAATGACAGGTAAGAAGGACCAGAACATACGGATTACCACTCCCCCCCCCATAAAACATCTTAGAGTTTTGGCGAGCTCCAGTTGGCTGGAAATGGACTGGATATGAGGGTAGGGATGGTCTGGGGGCAAACCTACACCATATTCTTGTATCCATTGAGCATGATAATTTCAGAGCTGGCTTGACTTTATTGCAACCAACACTCTTAGTAAAAGAACGCTTTGCTTTAACCAAACGGAGTTGAAGTCTTTTCTTTCCTCAGGGATCGGATTGGGGCATGTCTGTCACTGAGTCTCCTTGGGCTGAGATTATCAAAATTCCAGGTTTCTATGTCCCTTTGACAGCAATAGCTATTAGTAGCTGAAAGCTTTGCAAAGTTTTGCAGTGAATGTGTATGTGTCTGTTTTTCCACTGGGAGATTTTTTTTCTTTATTTTTCTTCTAGGCTCCTAAGCTTCAGAAGCCAATCACATAGTATGCATCCCTTGCCTGTAAGGCCATGACTTCTGTCAGTTGCCTATGTGCTTGTTGCATGGAATGCCACCTAACAAGATCATGCTGGTACTTTTGTTCCTAGTCCTTCATGTCCACAGAAAAGAGTTCATCACAAAGAGCTATAATATTGCAATTACAGGATTAGAGACTATATTATCCCATCCCACTCCACCCCATTTATTAACAAAGAGTTAACAGATCTGTTCTGAGTGAAAAGCAAATGAACAAACAACACCAAAACAGGCTAAAAGAATCAGCTCCTCCAATAAGCGTCCTCTGTCTCCACCATCACCCAATTGCTGCTAATAAAAAAAAGTAAAATGCACCCATTGTTGGAACAAAATTGTTCCAACTTTCCAATTGAAAAGGCAATGACTGTATATATTAGCCCTTGCAAATAGTCCATTGAGAAAGCTTGGCCAATCATTTAACCTCAAATGAAACATTTGCATATCCTCTTCCCCACCCCACCCCACCCATCATTCTGACCAGATATAAAGATCCCAAGGTTACCACTACTAGTAGTATCTTGCTGTATTTCTCACTCTGCTTCCATGCTAGAACAGATGATACAGGAGTGAGGATCTTCTTCCTTGACTAACTAGGGATTGCTAAATATGTAGGCAAAGAAACAAAGAAATCCACCAGAACTTGCTGGCAAATGGAAATTGAGCTAGAAAAACCGCCAGATGTTTCACTGGAGGTTTCCACTGGAGCCTCAGAGCAGAGGGAGAACATGTTTTATTTCCATGGAGTGTCTGGTTCACTATGAACCTCAACTGCAAATCCAATTCTCCTTCTCATTGATGCCTCATGATATCACAGCCATGAGAGATCAGCTTGGCCATGAGCTCAGAACATTTGAGAAAGCAGGGCCAGCTGTCTGCAGAGATGCTGGCTGAATCTTTTCTTCATTCTTAACCAGGTAACCTTGACCAAGAGCAACTGAGGACATGTGAAGGGTCCTTGTGTTTATTCTAAGATTATTTCTTTCCATTCTTTCAGTCCATTTCATATCTTATCCAATTACACTTGTGACTTCAATCATCAAGACATATAAAGAATTATCATTACCATTTATTATGTTTGGCTACAGAGGAATCATTAAGCACCACTAATGATGAAACAGTATACTCTCATAGTCCCAAGCATTTTTTTCAAAACCACGAAGAATGCCTCATGTTTTGCATGGTCTCCAAGCATGCTACTTTGTTGGCACAATCACACACAACTATGCTTTCCTGTCCATCAAGGAACACCCATGGGCAGTCTAGGACAAGCCTTCATGGATGAAAAAGGATTTGGGAAAGGAGACTTTGAGGTTACCGAAGGTTTTTCAATTTTTATACTTAAAATTAGTAGCCCATGTGTATTATTCACCACGAACTATGTGTCAATATTTTTTTTCAACATATGAAATAGCATTGTAATTTTTGAAGTAGGACTTAAGTTACAGGACTGTGGGTTTTCTACAACACTTTATTTTCCCCCCAATTTAGAACCTGTTGTCTTCTTCTAAATTATTTTGCAGACCAGAGACTTACAAACATAGGAATTACACTCGAAAAGCAAAAGTGGATTTCCACATCTTCCACTTCAAAACCTCAGAAGTTCCTCAAGGCAGCTGAATATTATGTCATGTATGTCCCCCACCCAGAATCATGCATAGTTAATAAGACAGAGAAACACAGAGCTGTTCATTCCTTGGGCTAGAGAAATAGAAAAGAAACAGGATGCAATGTACCGTATCATATATGAACTAAGCATACACATGTAGCTTGTTGTAAATCTACTGAACTAAAAGATTTGAAAGGAAAGAGATCTTTTATGGGGCTGTTTGCTGTTCACCTATAAACATTTGAGGGAAGGTGGAGAAAAACCACTGCAGGTATGAGAGGGAGCTGAAATGTTATACTACTCCTCCCTCCCCCCAAAAGGCATTTTAACATATTTTGTGGGATTGTAGGAAGCTGTTTGCAGCTATGCATCAGAACAGGTATGGGCATCTATAGCTCCTTATGACCTGTGGACTTCAACTCCCAGAATTCCGAGCCAACATAGCTTCAGTTTCCCACTGTGGAAATACAACCTGGCTATTACTTTCTTTTCTTCTTCCTGGCAAATAGCTTTGTTCCTCTCCTTGTTGCCATGTGGCTCCTGAAAAAAATGCTATAAACTGAGGAGATTGTTTTCATATTTGACAAACTTGTCTAACAGGGCCATAGCATTTTTCTTTCCTCCCTGCTTCAGCTAATATCCATTCTCACATTTGCTCACTGTTGATTGGGAAAACCCAGATTTTGTCAAACATGTTTGAAGTGTCGTAGAGTGGATGAAACACTAGGAGGAGTAGGCAGAAATTGTAATGGCTACCCCATTTCAGTGTGAGATTTCAAAAGAACCCCTTTTTGGAAACTGGGGCAGGATTATGAAGGAAAAAAAATATGAAAAAGATATCAATGTTTTCCAAAAATGTGTCTGAGATGAACCAGCTGCTAGGCAAATAAGTTTCCACATTGCTCATTTTATTTTGTTTATATCTGTAATTTATTGCATTTATTTATTTATTTGTATCTGACTTCTATTATTTTTACAAATAACTCAAAAGTGGTGAACGTATCTGACATGCCTTCCTCTTCTTATTTTCCCCACATAACAAACCTGTGAGGTGGATTGAACTGAGTGATTGGCCCAAAGTCACCCAGCTGGCTTCCATGGCTAAGACAAGACTAGAACTCACAGCCTCCTGGCTTCCAGCTTGGTGCCTTAACTACTGGACCAAACTGGCTCTAGCGCCGACTTGGTATTAGAGACATGAAATGCAACCAGCATAGAAACCTGAATTCTGTTGTGCCCCCCACCATCTTTCCCAGGCTCCATTATGATGCTATGTTTGTCCCTTGGCTAGTTAGAAAATGTTGATCAACAGTAGATTGCTCTGGTTGGGACATTTTCTATTACCTAATTATAGATGAGTTGGATCCTCCTAGATTACAGCAGAATCTGAGCTTTCTTTTGAGAGCTCTTATCAAAGGTTACTGGCCAATGTCCATTAAGTGCCTATCTTTTCCATGAAAGGACAAATGGCTTGAATGAAAGCATATCAATCAGCAGGGAACTGTTTGTAACAGAAAAGCTAATTTTGCATGAGCTGGGGTGTTCTTTCCACAAAAGCCAAGGGTTGCCTATATACCTGTCCTGAAAAAAATATGAACATTTAAGAAAAAAAGCAAAGAAAGAGAGAAATAATGGTTCCCTTTCATTCAATTTGTTTAACATTCAAAAGGGCAGTTCAGTGCTTTGAAAGTATTTGTAGTTTTAAATAAAAACCTCACCTCCTTTCCTAGTTTGAAAAGTTCCCAGGTATTCCTAGCAATTCTATTTACCTCTCCCTTGTCTTTCTTCTGAAACTAGTCCTCCCCTTGTACTCTTTTGTTTGAAAATCAGCAAAGTTTCTCTTGTTATTTTTAGTCAGGTAGCAGAGCTCTGGATGCTGGGGACAGCTGGAGTGTGTGGGATGTGAAATGCTATTTATTCTCCTTCATTCTGAGAAGGCAGCAGATGGGTGGCTACTCTGTTAAATCACAGCCCTTTGACAGTACCTTCCAGCTGTTGGTCTCAGAAGCAATTCTACTTTCAGCATCAAGTCAGATCCTTTTATGTCCACTTTCAGAAGCATTGTCTCCTAAGTACCTCCCCCCCAGCGTTGCTGTTAAACTTCTGAACTTACAACTGTTTAGATCAGGGGTCTTTAAACTTGGCCCATTTATGACTTGTGGACTTCAACTCCCAGAATTCCTCAGCCAGTATGCCTGGCTGAAGAATTCTGGGAGTTGAAGTCCACAAGTCATAAAAGGGCCAAGTTTGAAGATCCCTGGTTTGGATGGTTGGTGGAATTCCATCAATTTCATCAAATTGGTGTTGACTGTTAGCAACCACATAGATAGAATGATCTCATCTTGGCTGCAGAATGGGACAACTTGTTGTGGCCAACTCACCATGGCCAACTTGCCACAGGACAACCCAACAGTTCAAGTTAATTATTTAAAATTTCAGTTTGTCCCTCCTTTGGCATCCTTTCCTTAATGATTCTATTCCATCATTTCTTTGATATTAGTGTAGCTCTTGTCCTGTGGCAAGTTGTCCCACAACAAGTTGCTGAGGCGAGTTGGTCAAGGCACGTTGTCCTAAGACCTCCTGGGTTGGCCCTTCAAGTCTTCCAACATTGTACCCAGTGCTGCTGTACTTTGCTTTCTGATCATGCTCTTCTTTTCTTCCTCCTTTCCCAACATTATGGACTTCTCAAGGGAGCTGAGTCTTTGCATCACTTGTCTAAAATAAGGCAATTCGAGCCTATTATCTGTGTCTCAAATGAGAATTCTGGATTGATTTGCATTATGATCCATTTGTCAGGAGGGCTATCCATAGTATTCCCAATACCAATACCTCTCCAATACCAAAGTTCAAAAAAATCTATGGAGATTCTCAGTCATCCAGGTCACAGTTATCCCAAAGGTGCTTTTTCAGGAGGCAACTGGACTGCCTTGTTTTTCTTTGAAGATGTTTTGCTTCTCATCCAAGAAGCTTCTTCAGCTCTGAAGAACAAGAGTTGAAGAAGCTTCTTGGATGAGAAGCAAAACATCTTCAAAGAAAAATAAGGAAGTCCAAGTGGCCTTGTGAAAAAGCAACTTTGGGACAAAGTTCAAAAACTCTTTTCATTTGATTTCTTCAAAGTCCAACTTTCAATTCCATAAAAATGTCACAGAGAAAACTATTGCCTGCATAGTTCTGATCTTTGTTGATATAGATCAGTGATGGCGAACCTTTTAGAGACCAAGTGCCCAAACTGCAACCCAAAACCCACTTATGCATCGTTGGGTGCCGGGTGGGTGTGGCCCATTGCCTGGGTGTGGCCCATTGAGTGGGCGTGGCTGCAGTGGTAACGGTAGATGGGGTGGGATTAAAAAGTTCAATCAATTCCAACTTTGCAAGATCTTTTTTTTTTCCCGCAAGAAGTTGAATTTGACTGATTGATTGAACCTTTTTTTTTTGTACACGGCGGTGGAGGCCTAAAGTGAAAAGATTTTATAAAACCCAGCTGAAAGCCTAGGACTGGGGCGACGGTGCGTGTGCCCACAGAGAGGGCTCTGAGTGCCACCTCTGGCCCCCTTGCCATAAGTTCGCCACCATTGATATAGATATATCCCAGCAACTGAATATAGGGAAGGTGGGTGGCATAAACATTTAAATCAAATAAATATCTTTTCCAAGGCCTAGATTGCTACTCTACCAAGGGCCAGCATATGGTATATTTCTTGACTGACAATTCCTTTACTGTTGATAGTCAATCCTTAAAAGACAGAAGTGTTACACCGTTCACTATCTGCATTGTCAATTCTAAGGCTAGTTACTGTACCTCTTCTACAGCTTAGTCTTTATATTTAATTGTAATTTCATTTTTTTTTATTCCACTCTTTGACTTTCATTACTAGAGCTGCAGTCTGAGTATGGATGGTAGTGGGGGGGGGTGCTGCAGCATGCAGGAGTTGGGGGCCTGGGCTTTCTGGAAAAAAAGCAGAGGGAGGAAAAAGTGGGAGCAGCAGGCGCACCTTACCAGAGTGACTTGCAATCTCCTGCTTGTTTTCCCATTGATTTTGCTTGTTGGAAGCCTGTGAGAAAGGTCTAAATAGTGACCAGGTGACCACAGGATGCTGCAACTGTCATAAGTGCAAGCCAGTTGCCACACTCCCAAATTGCAACCTCATGTACGTAGGGATGCTGCAACAGTCACAATTTTATGGACCAGTCATAAGTCCTTCTCATTCGGTGCCATTGTGACTTTGAATGGTGACTGAACGAGCAGTCATAACTTGAGGACTACCAGTATACATAACATTGCACTCTGCGTCTTCTGAAAAAAATCCCTAGATTTTACTATGTAGGTCCTAGAGAGAAAACATGTGAAAGTGATGGTAGCCTTGGTATCTCCCTGGGAGCCTCCTTGCCAAGGAAGGTTGGGCTAGCCTCTCTATGTTAGTCTTCCATCAGCAGACATTTTTTTTTTCCAGTTCAAGCAGGCCTTTGATAATCTACTTTATGTGCTATGCTGGGTAGGTATTGTTCATTTTACAGAAGGTTTTACTGATGTTTAAATTATTATTTTAATGGTGTTTTTATTTGCTTCTGCTAATTGTGACCTGCAATTTTTGGGATGGGAAAAAAAAGAGAAAAATGCAACCCTTGGTTTTTGCATGGGCACAACCAGGCAGAATTTCTTGGAAACTGTTATGTCCTGAGCCTGTGCAAGCAGGCTCGGGGCATTGCAAACGGTTCCGGCAGGTGCAGGCTGCCCGGGACCAGATAGGCTGTCGCCAGTACTTGTGCGCATGCGCAAGTGCTGACGCGCCAAAAGTTGCAGATTTACCCGGGGATGGCCTATATAAGAGGCCAGGAGTTTGGGCGTTGTCGGCGTCTTCTAACTGTAAGCTGAACACATGAATAAAGAAGTTTCCTGAGAACTACAACTGCTTCTCGTGTCTTGCCATTTCGCGAAGGACGCAACACTGGCGACGAAGGTGGGATTGCCTTACATCAACAAAAAGGTGTAAGCTTACCCGAGTGAGTCCTGAGCGGCAGGAACGGTGTTGACTCGGCAGCTACCTGCCAATCCAGCGTGCATTCAGGGGTAGGCTGGCTGATAGACCCTTCCTGTTACAAAAATGGCAAAGATTGGAAGACTTTCGGAATTCGACGTCTCACATCCAGAGAGGTGGGAGTCCTACGCAGCCAGGGTGGAAAACTACCTCAAAGTGAACCAAGTGAGGGAAGAAAGTTTGAAGGCTGCCACCCTGCTGTGCGTTTGCGGTCAAGACGCATTTGAAATCGCTGAGAACCTTGCAGCACCTGTTCCTTTAGACTCTGTCAGCTACGCAGATCTAAAAAAGCTACTGAAGGAGCACTTCCAGCCTAAGATGTCCGTCATCGCGTGACGCCACACCTTCGAGCAGAGAGATCAATGACCCGGAGAATCGGCCAAGGAGTACATCGCCGCACTGAGGAAAGCCGCCAAACATTGCGAGTTCAAGGACCTCGAAGAACGACTGAGGGACCGGTTTGTATGCGGGCTAAAGCATCGAGAGTTGCAACAGAGACTTTTCGCCAAGGAGGACTTGTCTTTCCAAGATGCCTTGAGAGAGGTCACCGCAGAAGAAGCAGCGGGCGGCGCCATCAAGAACATGTGGCCGATCAGAAACAGTCCAGATGCTGCATCCGTGCACCAGGAAGAAGTCCAAAGAAACTCTGAGGAGGATCCGGACGAGGAAATGGACTGTCTCTACTCCACAAAGGAAGGAAAACCAAGATGAAGCTCTTCAGCTCTCCCCAAGTGCATCGGTTGTGGAGGTCGCCACAAGAGAACCGACTGCAAGTTCCGCTTCGCTATTTGCCGGGCGTGCGGAAAACAAGGACACATTGCAGTTGTGTGCCTGGGCCGTCAGAAGGTACAACCTCAGGAAGAATTGCACCTGAAAGGTACCAGGGTCCCCAGCCAGAATAGGGTGGGGTTTTGCGCTTCGCGAAGAAGCATCTATAGGACAGGCACACACAAGCCAATTAAGAAAAAGCTGTCACTTAAGGTGAAACTGCAAGGGGTTCCATTAGCTATGGAACTGGATACGGGGTCTGCCCTTTCAATCATTTCCATGCAAACGTTTAGGAAGATTTGTTCCAGTAGTGGAACTCAGGCCAAGCTGAGGCCTTCTGACATTGTGTTAACAGAATTTCAAAACTCCAGAGTGTGTGTTAAGGGGAAGGCCACCCTTAATGTACAGTATAAGGATTTTGAAGGTCCACTAGACATATTAGTAGTAGGGGGTGAACGAACGAGTCTCATAGGACTTGATTGGTTTGAGGCCTTGGGAATACACGTCACAGGGCTCAACAGCCTACAAACACTCGACCTACAGGAAGTCTGCAAAGAATTTGTAGATGTTTTCAGCCCTCAGCTGGGCACATTCAAAGGACCTCCTGTGTCCTTAAAGCTAGACCCCACTGTCACTCCCATTAGAATTAAAGCAAGAAGGGTCCCTTTTGCTTTAAAGACTAAAATTGACACTGAGCTGGATAAACTGATCCAACAAGGAATTCTGGAACCTGTTGACTCCAGTCCCTGGGAAACCCCCCATTGTCAAGCCTCTCAAGGCAAATGGGGACATTCGCATCTGTGCTGATTACAAATGCACTCTGAATAAGGCATTGCAGCAACATGCCTATCCTGCTCCTGTGATCAGTCATATTCTGGCCTCCCTCAAGGGGGGGCATGTTTTTGCAAAACCTGACCTAGCTCAAGCATATCAACAGCTGCCTGTTGATGATGATGCTGCTATAGCTCAGACTATTGTGACCCACAGAGGTGCTTTCAAGGTAAAGAGACTTCAATTTGGAGTAAATGTCGCTCCTGGGATTTTCCAAAGCATAATGGAAAACACACTACGGGGTATACCAGGGGTTTGCCCCTATTTTGATGATGTCTTAATTGCAGGAGACTCCACACACATTCTAGCTGAAAGGCTAAGGGCTGTCCTGTTAAGGTTCAGGAAAACGGGACTCAAACTCAAGAAGGACAAATGTAAAATTGGGGTGCCTTCCACAGAGTTTCTGGGGTTCAAAATTGATGCTGCTGGGATTCACCCTGCTGAATCCAAACTAAAAGCCATTATGCAAGCCCCTAGGCCAAAGTCTAAGGCCGAACTACAGGCTTTCCTGGGCCTTCTGAATTTCTACAATTCCTTTCTTCCACATAAGGCTAGTGTAGCTGAGCCTCTTCACAGGCTATTAGATAAACAGGCAGTGTGGCAGTGGTCACAAACACATGAGGCAAGTTTCAATGAGGTCAAGGCCTTGCTCACTTCTAACAGTGTCCTTGCACACTTCAATGAGTCCCTTCCTGTGTGCATCGCTTGTGATGCTTCCCCTTAGGGAAGGAGCTGTACTGAGCCACCTCAGGTCTGATGGAACTCAGGTTCCTGTTGCATATTACTCCAGGATATTGTCTTCAGCTGAGCGCAACTATGCTCAAATAGACAGGGAGGCCTTAGCTGTTGTTGCTGGAATTAAAAAATTCCATGATTTTTTATATGGTAGGCATTTCACGGTCTTCACTGACCATAAGCCTTTGCTGGGACTGTTTACCACACGTAAACAAACCCCCCAAATCATCTCCCTCAGGATGCTCAGGTGGTCTATCTTTTTGTCTGCATATGATTTTTCCCTACTTCACAAGCCTGGGAAGGAAATGGGCCATGCTGATGGCCTCAGTAGATTACCCCTGCCAGTAATAGAAGCTGACCCTGTGCCAGCTATCAATATTCTCTCTATCCAAGCCTTGCCCGAGTCTCCCCTGAATGCCAGGGATGTAGCCGCTGAATCGGGCACAGATCACACACTTTCACGTGTCCTTTCTTGGGTTTTGTCTGGATGGCCTGAGCACTGTCCTAGTCCTGAGTTTCAGAGTTTCTGGTCTAAAAGGAACGAGTTGTTCACCTCTCAGGGTTGTCTGCTTTGGGGAAGCAGAGTTGTCATTCCCTCCTCAATGAGGTCTAGGGTCTTAGGTTCCCTCCACGAGGGTCATCCTGGCATTGTACGAATGAAGGCTCTTGCACGCAGCCACTTGTGGTGGCCTGGCCTAGACAAAGACATTGAAGCTAAGGTGCATGCATGCCACCTTTGTCAACGCTCGCGCCCTGAAATGCCCCAAGCTCCTGTGCATAGATGGGAGGAAACACAATCTGCATGGTCTAGGGTGCACATTGACTACGCCGGGCCCTTTCAGTGTCAATTCTTCTTGGTCCTCGTTGACAGCCATTCGAAATGGCTTGAGGTTGTACCTGTCTCATCCACCACCGCTGCAAAGACTATTCAGGTACTGAGGGGGATTTTTGCTGCACACGGGCTCCCAGACGTCATTGTGTCTGACAACGGCCCTCAATTCACTTCCTCCGAATTCCAAGCTTTGTTGCAGGCTAACATGATTCATCATGTCATCTCTGCACCCTTCCACCCGTCCACCAACGGTATGGCTGAATGCATGGTGCACATCACCAAGGACGCTTTGAAGAAACTCACCTACGGAGACTGGCATCACAGATTGGCTGACTTCCTCCTTTCTTATCGCACCACACTGTCCACTTCTACAGGGAGAAGCCCAGCTGAACTTCGTTGGGGGCGCAAACTGACTACCAAGCTTGACCGGTTGCATCCGGACAGACTGCCTCCTTCTGTCTTACACCCCAGGGCACCTAGGCAACTACTTGTGGGTGCCCCGGTTTGGACTCGTAATCACGGGCCCGGTCATACATGGGTCCCCGCATCTATATCCAGGGTCACAGGTCCTCTATCCTACGAGGTATCCCTGGACAACGGTCGTGTCCTGCGTCGGCACATTGACCAACTTCGCCCTAGATGGGACCTTCCAGCTGAGACTCCTGGGTCTTTTCCAGGGGGGGAGGGGGAGCCCTTAGGGCAAAGGGAGGGGCATGGAATGATGCCCTTTATCAATGGGGAAGCCACAATCAGCCCATCTCAAGATTCCGCGAGTGCTCCAAACGGGAATTCAAGGAGCCCAACTAGATACCAGGCATCAACGCCTACTCCAGCCAGGGAGTCACCCCGGGGGCATGATCACTTCTCACCCGCATCACTCAGTACTCCAGTCAGGGAGAATACCCGGGAGCATCCCAACAATCCATTCCCTGCAAGAAAGCTGGCACACACTCCTCCTAGTTGGCCTGACTTCAACCCTATCCCTAGAAGGGGGCAAACACACAGGGAGGTGGTCGAGGAACCAAATCCCGACTGCAACACCTCTGAATCCACTCAGGGGACAACTGAGTTTTGGGACAGTACTGAAACCCACACAAGCCCGAACACAGAACGGGATTCAGGGAACAGACAGCCTCCTGACAGGTCTTGTATGGACCTAGGCGGTTCTACAGAAACGCCCAACAGTGACAGTCACTTAGAAGGGCCAGAGAGCCTACAGCTAGGCAGGACAACCAGGTCACACACTGGAAGAAGCCCTGGCCTGACGAGCCCGGTGGGCAAGCAAGCAGGCCAGGCAGTGGAGCACAGTTCTTGGGAATCACCAAGGCAAAACAAGGGGGACAGGCACGCATCACCTCTCAGTCAAGGGGTACTTGGCAAGCACCCAGAGATTAGGAGGTCACAGAGAGAGAGGAAATCTCCTAAGTACTTAGAAGATTACATAATATTATTGGCAAAACAGAGCCAGTAACAATAGAGGCACAGAGACCGATGGTATTGGGGAGCATGGCACTACACTACAGAAATGAGTTATGTGTTATTATGGTATAAGGAATAGTTTTAGCCCGGGGGGAAGGGGTGTTATGTCCTGAGCCTGTGCAAGCAGGCTCGGGGCATTGCAAACGGTTCCGGCAAGTGCAGGCTGCCCAGGACCAGACAGGCTGTCGCCAGTACTTGTGCCAAAAGTTGCAGATTTACCCGGGGATGGCCTATATAAGAGGCCAGGAGTTTGGGTGTTGTCAGCGTCTTCTAACTGTAAGCTGAACACATGAATAAAGAAGTTTCCTGAGAACTACAACTGCTTCTCGTGTCTTGCCATTTTGCGAAGGACTCAACAGAAACAACATAAAAATGGTTTGCCTTAGCCTTAATTATGCTATTGTTCAGCTTCCTGGCTGGTAGTGTTTTGTGCAAGTCTCCCTTCTGAGTAAATGTGGGGCATAAAATAGACATAACGGAAAAGGAAACCTGGATGGGCAGACAAGGAAAACAGACTAGTTTAGCTATGATCTCTTCCGCAGGTAAAATGGATACTGTAGGACAGGGGTGTCAAACTGCCGGCCCCTGGCCAGTTTCATCATATGGAGGCCGCACCCACCCCAGCTCCGGCAATGCGAAAAAAGTCACAATACGTTGCGACACTTCACATGACACAGCGAGTTTGACCCTGTGCTGTAGGAGATAGCAAGGAGGCTATTGATTTCTCCAAAGAGGGAGGAGTAGTCTAACTGTCCAACTTCTCTCTAAAGATATAAGTGGAAGACTGCCACTAATGTTACACCAGCTTGTACTAAACATCAGCAAACACAAACAGGAATAAGAACAAGAAGCTGTCCATTGCGGTATTAAAGATCATTCCTTCCGTTTGCATGTAGCATTCTGGGATCTACTCCAAAGCATGCTGACGCTCCTAGAACGCCTTCAGATTCCATTTGGATTCAGTAGGATTCCATCAGCATACCAGATGATGTAATATTATAAGTCTTGCATGTGCTGATGCTTATTGTGCAGCAGCTCATCCTGAACTATCTTTGGAGACCCTCAGTGCATCGCTTCTTTCTTAAAGAGTGTTGTGGAAGAATGTGTGTTTTCTGTTTCTAACACTGTGTGGAATACAGCCAGGCTTGGAGAGTCTGATAAAACTTAGATTGGTTTAACGCTTTGAAGCAGGTACCCAAGAGTGGATGCAGACTTGATTTTACAAGTACATCTGTTCTGTTTATTTTTGGTTCTTTGCGGTATTATAAACTCCTGCTCCATATGGATGATCCATATTGTGCCTTTGTGAAATGATACCACATTATGTTTTTCTGCTTTTATCATCAAACACTACTCAAGGAAAAAAAAAATCACCAGGTTTTACCTACATTCGTCTGTTCAGCTCGGAGCTCCCTCCAAAATGTATTTGAATAAAACACCTAAAATAAATGTAATATATGTAAATGAATAAAACATCTAAAATGAATGTAATATATGTAAACGAATAAAGCACCTAAAATAAATGTAATATATGTAAATGATTAAAGCACTTAAAATAAATGTAATATATGTAAATGAATAAAAATCAAACTTCTTAGATTGAAAGGAAAATTTTTAAAAACCCACATGTTCCTTCCATTTCTGTCGAAACTGAATAGTTCTACTATGTGACTGTAATTTTAAGAAAGTAAATAGTTGGCAGCTATACTGGTCTCCCAGCCAATTCTGGAATGCAGTAAAAAATAATCTTTGGAATTTCAAGAAGACATTTATGCCTACAAAAAAATCTTTCCAGGATAGTAGTTTTAACAAGCTTTCACACATATTTACCCAGCCTCTAGTTGAAAAACGAAATGAGTCTAGTTTGGATTGCTTAAAATGTTAGTGTCATCACTATATATTATATGAATAATATGTATCTAGGAGACACAGTTGGAATTTCGGTCATTTGTATGAATCAGTGATTAGATGGGTATTCATAGGCATATTAAAGTGTCACTGTTTTCTGTGAACAGTTATCATGTGGGCTGCTTTCATAAGGAGTTGTGCCTATTTCTTAGCAAGAATTAATATTCCTGTATCATGACTTTGAGCAGACAAATATTCCACCCATTTCTTCTTCTGTAAGGAAAAGAACACTGGTCTGGGTATGACCATCTAAAGAGCAGAAATCAATATTTTAATAAAATAACTTGTAGCTTTTAGAGTCTGTGGGACTTAGCTAAACTGACATCATATAGTTCAAAGGGTGCTGTAGGAACCAGCTGAGTTTATTGCATAATTAGTAACTAAAATCTTCCAAAACTCCTAGAGAACTAAAGAGGTCCCAGTGGACTGGAAAAGAGCAAACGTTGTCTATTGTCAACAAAAGAAAGAAGAATCCTGGAAATTCCATCAATTTTATACTGGGCAAGGTCTTATAAGAAATTATCAAACAATTATTTGTGAGTATTTTGCCTTAACAAAAGGCAACACGAGATTGTCAGAGGCAAGTCATGCTAGACTAACTTTTTACTATCTTCTTTTTCTGAAAGAAGCACTAATTTAATAGACTGGGGAAATGCTGTGGATGTAGTATACCTTAACTGCAGCAAAGCATTTGACAAAGTCTCTCACTATATCCTCATTTACAAAATAATAAAATGTGGCTTCATTATATAATAGTTATAAGGATACATAGCTGAATGATTGCACCTTTTCAAAAATGCATCCATATCAGCTTATGGAGTAGCATCGGGAGTTCTCCTGAGCATTGCACTCTCTACCATTAAAGACCTGGATGAGAATGACTATCAAATTTGTAAAAGACATAAAACCAGGGAAAGTGACTAACACTTTATATTTTATTGAGTTTTCTTTTTCTTTTTTAACCAGGGTTGAATGGTGAGATGAAACAAAATAACAAGATGAAGTCCATCTTGAAGGGGAAAATGAAAGGTAGAAGTAGGATTTGGGTAAACATGGTTTTATGAAAGTGCATGTGAAAAGGATTTGGGTGCTCTAGTAGATCACAAGATGAACATGAGCCAGTAGTGTGATGCAGCTGCTAAAAAGGTAGCTACTAAGAGCTGTGGTGGCACAGTGGTTAGAATGCAGTACTGCAGGCTAACTCACTGCTTACTCCAGGAGTTTGATTCTCACTGGCTCAAGGTTGATTCAGCCTTCCATCCTTCCAAGGTGGGTAAAATGGAGACCCAGATTGTTGGGGGCAATATGGTGATTCTGTAAACCACTTAGAGAGGGCTGTGAAGCACTGTGAAGTAGTATATAAGTCTAAGTGCTATTGCTATTGCTCCTATTTTGGTAAAGGATTGCCATACAGAAGAGAGAATGTCCTTGTTCTCTTTCACACATCAGGGCAGGACCAGAACCAAGAAGTTGAAACTGCAGAAAAGTGCAAGTTCGGTTTGTCATGATACGTAACCAGATAAGCAATCTGCCCAACCTTGTTGGACAACCATGAGTAAAGGTAGAACCATACCTTATATACTCTTGGCCCACTACACTTTAAAAGGAAGATTTTATGGAGACATGATCTGAAATTAAGGGGAATAGAGATCTCGCCCTTGTCATGGACAGATCATTTCCTATTGAGGCTGGACTTCAGAGCATCACTCCCCCATCGCAGGGAGAGGGAGCCGACTAGGTGGTTCCGCCCCAGGCACCTAATGGACCCAGATCGGTTCCAGGAGGAGCTTGGGGAAATACCTGACTCCCTTGTCCACAACTCGTCCAGGTCCCTGGTTGCGGCCTGGAATGAGGCGGCGTCTGGGGCCCTGGATTGAATTGCGCCTTTGCGACCTCTCTGTGGTGGTGGTCCCCGGAAGGCGCCTTGGTTTACTGAGCAGTTCCGGGAGATGAAGCGCCACAAGAGACGTCTAGAGCGACATTGGAGGGCCAGTAACTCTGAATCTGACCAATCACTATTAAGAGCCTATCTTAGGACTTATTTAGTGGCGATAAGGGCGGCAAAGCGTGTTCACTTTTCCGCACTTATTGCGTCCGCAGAATCTCACCCGGCCGCCTTGTTTAGGGTGACCCGCTCCCTTCTTAAAGTGGAGGAGGCGGAGGAACCCTTGCAGGGGAGAGCTGAGGAGTTTGTTCAGTTTCTTTCGGACAAAATCGCTCAGATTCAGAGAGACCTGGAGTCTGACTGGGCAGTGCCAGCCGAGTTGCCAGGGGCTGGTCTTAGTCATGTTATCTGGAGTGAGTTTGAGCCTGTGACCCCTGATGAAGTGGACAAGGCCGTGAGGGCAATGAATGCCGCCACCTGTTTATTGGACCCGTGCCCCTCCTGGCTGGTTTTTGCCAGTAGGGAGGTGACACGAGGCTGGCTCCAGGCAATAATCAATGCTTCCTTGATGGAGGGGTCTTTCCCGCAACCTTTAAAGGAAGCGGTGGTGAGGCCCCTCCTCAAGAAGCCTTCCCTGGACCCAGCTGTTTTGAAGAACTTTCGTCCCGTCTCCAATCTCCCCTTTGTGGGGAAGGTTGTAGAGAAGGTGGTGGCGTCTCAACTCTTGCGATCCTTGGGTGAAACCAATTATCTGGACCCTTTTCAATCTGGTTTCAGGCCCAGCTACAGCACTGAGACTGCTTTGGTCGCACTGACTGATGACCTCTGGCGAGTCCGGGATAGGGGTCATTCCTCTATCCTGGTGCTTCTTGACCTCTCAGCGGCTTTCGATACCATCGACCATGGTATCCTTCTGCGTCGTCTCGGAGGGGTGGGGGTGGGCGGCACCGTATTGCGGTGGTTCTCCTCCTACCTCTCTGACAGGTCGCAGTCGGTGTTGGCGGGCGGACAGAGATTGACCCCTAGGCGCCTCGATCATGGGGTGCCTCAGGGCTCGGTCCTGTCCCCCCTCCTTTTTAACATCTACATGAAACCACTGGGTGAGATCATTTGGCGACACGGGGTGAGGTATCATCAGTACGCGGATGATACCCAATTATATATCTCCACCCCGTGTCCTTTCAGTGAAGTAGTCGACGTGATGTGCCGGTGCCTGGAAGATGTGAGGGTCTGGATGGGGGTGAACAGGCTTAGACTCAACCCTGACAAGACCGAGTGGCTCTGGGTCTTGCCTCCCAAAGGCCAACTGGATGGTCCATCATTAGTCCTGGGGGGGGCAAATTTACCTCCCTCAGTGCAGGCATGCAACTTGGGTGTCCTCCTGGACTCACAGCTAAATCTGGAACAACATCTATTGGCTGTGGCCAGGGGGACCTTTGCACAGGTTCGCCTAGTGCACCAGTTGCGGCCTTATTTGGACCGGGAGGCTTTACTCACAGTCACTCATGCCCTTGTCACCTCAAGACTGGATTACTGTAACGCGCTCTACATGGGGCTACCCTTGAAGGGCGTTCGGAGGCTGCAGTTGGTTCAGAACGCAGCCGCGAGAGCGATTGTGGGCGCGCCAAGGTACGCCCACGTGTCACCTATCCTCCGCAAGCTGCACTGGCTTCCTGTGGGTCTCCGGACGCAATTCAAGGTGTTGGTTATCACCTTTAAAGCCCTTCATGGCATAGGGCCAGGTTACTTACAGGACCGCATTCTGCCGCACAGCTCCCAGAGACCGGTGAGGTCCCATAGATTGGGCCTCCTTCAGGTCCCGTCGGCCAGACAGTGTCGGCTGGCGGGCCCTCGGGGAAGGGCCTTTTCTGTGGTGGCTCCGACCTGGTGGAATCAACTTCCCCCCGAGATTCGAACTACTCCCACCCTGTCAGCCTTTAAGAAGGCCGTTAAAACTCTCCTGTTCCGGCAGGCCTGGGGCTGATGTCCCCGGGGGGCCGGGATATGATCAGACTCGCGGTATGACTGTTTTATTTTATTGTTTTATCATTGTTTTAACTTTGTACGCCGCCCTGAGTCCTTTGGGATTGGGCAGCATATAAATATTTGAAAATAAATAAATAAATAAATAAGATAATGGAAAAGGCAGGTAGAGTATAAATTACAGCATGAATGCTTTTGATAAACCTATAATATCACCTTATTATTATTTATCCCTTCCTACTTGGTCAGCATGCTAGTCATTCTATGAGTGAATATAAACAATTTGGTTTATTAGGCCATAGGTTCCTACCTGATTTTTTCCCCTTGTCACCACTTAAGGTCAATTCAGCTTGTTGTGAATACTTTCTTACATACACAAACACTTTAAAGAAATCTTTTACCACCACATTACATGCATTCTCAGGATCTGATATAGTGAAATATTTTTAACTGCTGTTGAAAATCTGCAGAATTTAGAAGGATGGGAGATTGTAATTAAGAGCTGCCAAGTCTGCCCTAAGCATTTTGCTACCTGTAGAAAAGCACAAGGTGGTATAATATTTTGCTCTCCTTCTGAACAACCCAATGAACTGATAGCTGGAGATTCTATCATTGCTGGGAATAGGGACAGAATGTCCACCATAACCAAATGTAACAAATGACTTTCAGGGAGAGAGGTATAGGTATAGACTGGGTGGTGGACACAGCTCTGTCCCCCAACAGCTTTGCTGATCTGTAATTGCTACCACGTGCAGTGCTTCTCATATTTTTCCCATTGGTATGGATGACCCTTTACGTTTTGAAGAAATAGACAAATTAAGGGATCCCATTGATGAGCTATTTTCTTCCCATGTTCACTTAGTTACATTTAATGTACCCAGAGCTGTTAAGTAAACAGCCATGGACCACTAGGGATCAGGATTGTTCCACAAATGAATGGCAGGTTTCATATTTTGTCTTTGTATAAATATCACAACTTTTCATGAAACTGCTCCTCCAAGCAATAGTTATGTCCTACCAAAGGTTTGGCACAGTTGAACCTGCACAGAAAATAATTCTGCCAGAACTACTTATGAAGCATTTCTCCACATGCTATGAGTTCTTCCAGATACACCAGACAGGAAACATGACTAGATGGGCTCATTCTACTTTATTGTAAGGCTACATTAACAGAACCTTGTAAGTCTGAAGTTACAAAACTCTTGTCACCACTTTTTACCATCTGATAAATTAGGGTCAGTCCATCCTAAGTTTCTTGCTTTGACTGTTAAACCTCTATTATTTGATTGTTTCCTAGGCAGCATCCCTTTCCCTCATTCCCCAAAGTCATCTAGGCATTTTATTACAGCTCTTCAATGTAAATCAGCCTAGGAAATCAATGCCATGTAGGTCAGTACTTGTAGGAGATAACCAGGCTGAGCACGAGGGAGGGGTCAAACGCATCATCAGTTTTGAGTACCTTCAGGCCCACAAGAGATCTAAGACCAGCCCACCTTGAACTCAGTTGACTCTTATCTACCACCAATTTGCCTTGACTGTTAGTAGTTCAGATTCTTTTAGAGAGCTTAAGCCAACATGATTGCCAACGTCCGATTACGGATATGGCACAAGAAGAAGAAGAAGCAGCATACAATAAACCTATGCATGTGTTTATATTTGTGTGTGTATGTATATACACACACATACGTACTGTACATATACTGTATATATATATATATATATATATATATATATATATGGAATGAATAAAGCGCGTTCACCAGGAGAGTTTAAAGTTAAAATACTTTAATTAAAGTATTTTACTATATTAAAAGGTTGCCATAAACTCTCCTGGTGAATGCGCATTTTCACCATCATTATTGAATATATATATATATATATATATATATATATATATATATATATATATATATATATATATATATGTAGGTCTTTGGTTGTTCGTGTTTTCTCCCACGTAAAATTGGAAGTGTCTTGGCGACGTTTCGACAAAGTCCCATTCGTCATCTTCAGGCTGGTGTTTTCAGCTTCATGCTTTGAGCAGCAATGTGTGGTCTTAGCTGTTTCTTCCTTTTAAAACTGCAGTTGGATGTATTAACTGATTGGGTGGAGCTTGGCTGTGCTCTGATTGGCTGGGGGGTTGGCTGTGCTCTGATTGGCTGGGGGGTTGGCTGTGCTCTGATTGGCTGGGGGATTGTTCTGTTTGGTTGTGCTCAGGTTAGTCTGAGTTGCAGAGGGATTCAAGATTTTGGGCTGCCCTGCCATTCCTTGGCTTCGCGTTCGTGGTCGTGCTTCCTCTTCATGGAGGGTGTCAGTTTGCTTCATGTATGGATTGGGGGGGGTTAAAGTGGCTAATGATGCAGCTGTGGTCTGGCTTCCCTGGTCCAACACCTTAAAGCCACAGGACATGAAATTGACTTTAAAAATACCAGAACCATTGCCAAAAGTGAACATTTTAATAACAGAATAATCAGAAAAGCCATCGAGATAGAAAAACACCCACACAGCATGAACAAGCGAGATGATACCTCCCGCCTACCAGCCATTTGGAAACCGGCCCTTATTGACAAACGACTCCCTAACACAAAAAATGATACCAGACCCACACTCACAAAAACCACACAGGATGTCACCACCACACATCCAAGCAAAAAACAAACCCAAAGCCACACCGATGATGAGGCACGACCACAAACCAGAAGCCAGACCACAGCTGCATCATTAGCCACTTTAAACCCCTCCAATCCATACATGAAGCAAACTGACACCCTCCATGAAGAGGAAGCACAACCACGAACGCGAAGCCAAAAAATAACAAGGCAGCCCAAAATCTCAAACCCCTCTGCAACTCAGACTAACCTGAGCACAACCAAACGAACACTCCCCCAGCCAATCAGAGCACAGCCAGGCCCCTAACCATTCAGAACACACCTCCACCCAATCAGAACACAGCCAAGCTCCCACCCAATCAGTTCATACCCCCACTGGCAGTTAAAAGGAAGAAACAGCTAAGACCACACATTGCTACTCAAAGCACGAAGCTGAAAACACCAGCCTGAAGATGACGAATGGGACTTCGTCGAAACGTCGCCAAGACACTTCCAATTTTACGCGGGAGAAAACCCGAACAACCAAAGACCTACATACAAATACCCGCGAAAACCTCAGAAAACATATATATATATAGAGAGAGAGAGAGAGGGCCTTGTCTGAGAACTTTACTCATGTCACATTCCTGCTCTGTACTCAGGCCTCTTTCATCTGACCATTGGCTTGGTACAGGCTCTTCCTCCTGCCTTCCTTTTACCTTCTACTGATACTGTGTACAGCCCTAATGAATAATGACCTCAGTAAACAGAATTTTCCATCCCTTTCTCTCTCCCCTTTTATCAAGGTGTTCAGAACAGCAGAGATAGGTTCATCCCCCATTGTCTTTCATCTTTTTAATTTGTGTTAACAGCCTAAAAAGATAGTGATTATCCTTAGAGTGCCCACTGAAATTAAAGGGTGAACGATGAATTGGAACCTGGCTCTCTCCCGCTCCAGATCAGTCATTTAAATCACTATTCTTGCTAGTTATCCAAATAATTATTTTTCCTTTCACTAAAGTGGTTTATAACTCCTTCAATTTTTCTCCATGTTGCAACATATGCTAGGAGTTGACACAGGCATGATTGTACTTCATCAGTTAAAAAAGTGCAATATGTTGCCATGAAAGACTATTGTAAGTTATTTACCTAGAAACCAAATTTTCTCCTCACTAGAAATGCTGATTTTTCAGCCACATCAAAACAGTACATTTTATAGATTCCACATTCCCTCCTTCCCCCACCCCATTGCTTTCTTCATGATGTATTTTATGGCAACATCCCTCAGTCTCTGCTGATTCATATGAGAAACTCTTCAATAAATGAATCCCTTGCAAAGGGGGAGAAGCAGAAACAAGTTGTGCTACACAGCCCTGCTCTTCATCTCCCTGAGGTAGGAATACTTCTGGTCAATAGTTCTACACTACAACCTGCTGAGCACAGGTCAACCACCTTTTAAGATCCCTGCTATTCTTCGAGGCTGTTCTGAAGTGAATAAAAGAGAGCCAGCTAGAGAGCTTGCTGGCTCTCTTCTCCCAGAGCACAGAAAAGGGCTTGATATCACCACTTACTGAAAGACTTATTGATTTCTCAAAGTGAACTCATCAGCCCACAATACCCTCATTTCCCAAAGGAACTTTAATTTCCTGTGGCATGGCCTCTGCATTCTACCCATTGTAAGGCCGGGTACGGGGAGTGTGTGTGTGCACTCTTTCAACGTTTCAGCTCCTTGACAGCTGCTGAAGTTTCCCTTCCGGCCTGAAAGGACTTTTCAGCTTCCATAATGGAGCACCAATGCTGCCAGGGCTATTTTCTCTCCAGCTGTGAGGGTGGCTCTCCAAAAAGCTGCTGGCCAGCTGCTTCACTTCGGCCTTCCCAAGGACTCTTCATTGTGTGGTGGCTGCAGCCATGGCTCCAGGGAGAAGCGCTCATTGATTGCAGGTTTATTCTCCATGCTCCAATTTGATCTGACGGAGGCCTTGTGGCAGGTGAGCTGTAAAGCTGATATCACTGCAGGTGCTGGCTAGAATCGTTCACTGGTGGAAAGGAAGCATCCACTTCAGTTAATATCCCTTTCAGTCCTTAAGAGAGCCTTTCCAGGAAGTCACAATGCAACTGCAACATATACTGCTCCTTGGCAGCCTGTGCATGTATTTGTGTAAACATGCACATGCATCTCAAAATAGAAAAGTGAAAACAAACTAATACAACTTTCCTCAGCGTGTCCAAAAGGTGGCCTATCCTGCTAGACTTTCGAGTGTTATATATAATTTTCAACATTTCCTCCTCCTTCTCCTGCTCCTCCCCCTCTTCCTCTTCTTTCCTGCGTTCCATATTTCTTATGCATTCAACAAAGCCTCAAGACAATGTACCATCAAATCACTACAAAATAATGGATACAGTACATAGGTTACAATAAAACAGAGAATCCCCCAAAGTGCCAGTACCAAACATCAGTAAGAGATTTATTAATTGCTGAAGGCACTTGGAGACAACAGCATCTTTGAGGGGAGATCTCAAAACAGCAAAGAGCATCGCAATCCAACCCCTACCCCCTTTTGTACATCTGTTGACACTGCATGGACTTACAGCAAGGTGAGGTTTTGATTTTCATGCCATAAATGCCATCTTGCCTGTGGAGGTTCCTGCTTGGAAGAACTGAATCATTTTAAGCAGGTCCTGAAAACCAACAGTGAAGGAACCAACTTAATTATATGGGAGGAAGGGGGTATTCAACCCTTGGACACTGTTCCACAGAAAGTCTATCTTGAACCTCTACTGCCTCTCTTTTATGAAAAGCTGTTCCTGCAACAGAACTTTAGTTAATGAATTCCATTTTTAAGAAGGTTTAAAATGGAGATATTTGTTCTTTGGGAAACCTGGATCCCAAGTCCAAGAAATGCTTGCAGAGCTAATGACAAGTCATAAACCCACCTACAGCTCCAGTGAAAGAGCCATATTTTCATGTTCAAAGAGTACTAGCCATTTTCTCCCTCTGGTCAGTTTGTAAGGATTGCCTCATTGCTCAGCAGCTACAAGAGCAAAATGTTCCCTCACAATTTCAATTTGGAGCAAGAGCTTGCCAAGCTGGGCAAACATCCCAACAGAGCACAATTCATATGAGTTAAATATGCATCAGAATGCATCCCAGAATAGTGGCAAATGAGAGCTGCCGAGTCTGTTGTGCAATCTCTAAAGAATTCATCTGAATTTGCCCAAGAGGTATTGCCAGATCTTGAAGCGCATAGAATAGATAGCTAGGATTTAGGAGTGTCTTATTTCTCTACAAAGTGACACTCAATGAAAAATATGTTCTGCGTTAGACTATGCTGGCTGTTTAAAATGGTTGCTGATGGGGAAGAGTTTACTTGAATTTTTTTTTTCATTTTTAATAAAGACCAGTTTGGGCAGTTTTAAGCCATATTTTGGAAAATGTACTATGTTTAACAGATTTAGATTTAGCTTCCTGCCTCTGGAGAAGACATAGCAACCACTCCTAATCTGTCTTATTGAAATCATTGTGAATGTTATAGAGCAGTGTTTCTCAACCTTGACAATTTTAAGGCATGTGGACTTCAACTCCCAGAATTTCACAGCCAGCATTGCTGGCTGTGGAATTCTGGGAGTTGAAGTCCACATGCCTTAAAATTGTCTAGGTTGAGAAACACTGTTATAGAGGGACGAATGGTCTTGATTTACCTCTAAGAAAGATTACATTTGAGATAGAGCCATTCCCCCTCCCTTCAATGGTTGTCTGGTTCAGAGACCGAAAAACTCTATTTTGGAAGTGTCAAACATGTGACCAGACTAGATTCTTTGGGGAATTACTAACAGCCCACTGTTCTCCTATAAGGAGCTGAAGCTTCCTCCACCCACCCTCAGTTCTCTTCAAGGATGAAGTTAATGTGTGATAAGAAAACACAATGGCAAGGGAGAAGAGGACAGAACTGAGTGATACGAGAAGAAAATAAACACCTAAAATTGCCGTGGAGGAAATAACATATACAGGAATGGCCACAGAGGGGTGGAACTGTGGGAAATTTAGCTGGGAGAATTTTGGAAACCATTTTAATAAAGGAAGACAAAGCTGCCATTGAGAATTTGAGAATAGCAGCGATGGTATCCGAAGGCTTTGTCGTTGCACTCCATAGTGTCCCCCACCCTACCAGACACACTTGATTCTTATCTAGTGTTTTAATGTATTTTAATGTTTTAATGTTGTGTAGATCACTGTAGGATCATGCTTTCTGTTCAGCTGATTACACTAAGCCAACTCAAGAGCATGCTTTGAAAAACACTGAAAACATTTTAGCTTTCCTTATGAAAGTCGTGCCACACATTTGGGCAAAGAAGAATAGATGGAGCCAGAAGCTGGTATCTGAATAACGTAGAATCAAAATGATGGCTCTTCAGGGAGAAGGCAACCTTTCCTTCCAGAAGAAGACTGGAAGCCAGCACCTTCCAAGACCATTTATGGCAAAACACCAAAGCAAAGCAGCAGCAAAGCCCTAAATAGCTGAACTGTAACATTTGATTAAAACTATTGTTGATTCTCATCATTCAATCCACATCATTACTTCTGACACTGAACTTTCAAATTACTTTCTTGGGCCTGGGCTATTGTTATGTGCCTGGCTGATGCCAACTTGATATCAATTCCCATTTTATGTGTGTAAAGAATGAGGATGGCAGGACAGATTTTAGATACCAAACAAACAATAATAATACTAATAATAAAGTTGGAAGGGACCTTGGAGGTCATCAAGTCCAACCCCCTGCTCAGGCAGGTAACCCTATACCATTTCGGACAAATGGCTGTCCAGTCTCTTAAAAACTTCCAGTGTTGGGGCATTCACCACTTCTGGAGGCAGGTTGTTCCACTGATTAATTGTTCTAACTGTCAGGAAGTTTCTCCTTAGTTCTAGGTTGCTTCTCTCCTTGATTAGTTTCCACCCATTGCTTCTTGTCCTGCCTTCAGGTGCTTTGGAAAATAGCTTGATTCCCTCTTTTTTATGGCAGCCCTTGAGATATTGGAATACTGCTATCATGTCCCCCCTTGTCCTTCTCTTCGTTAAACTAGACATACCCAATTCCAGCAGCTGTTCCTTATATGCTTTAGCCTCCAGTCCCCTAACCATCTTTGTTGCTCTTCTCTGTACTCTTTCTAGAGTCTCAACACCTTTTTTTTTTTTGTTCAATGCAATTTTTCATCTACAGCTTGGTCATAGAATCAACACCACATAGCACATAGCAACCAAAGTGCTGTGAAGGACTTCCTTTTCGCAGCAGTGAATCAGTGAAAAAAGCGTTGGTAGCAACTGCAGCTCTCCAGGGAATCAAACATGGTGGGTGGGTGGGTCCCATGTTAATTCTGTTTGTCATTATGTCAACTACAAGTTGATGTTACTCATAGGGAAGTGAGAAGAAAGTGGGAGCAAATCCTAGAGTGAAACTTCAGCTATATTCTTTCTTGATCTTACTGCCTTCCTTTCTGTCCACCCTGTAGTCTCCTTAAGTTTGTGTCAATATTTACTCAAACAACTTCAGTGAAAATGATTGATTTGTAGCTTGATTAAGTTAGATCCATAGTTGAATATTATTCCCACATTTTATTCTTACCACAACTTTGTGTAATAGATGAGAGAGAGAGAAAGAGAGAGAGAGAGAGAGAGAGAGAGTTATTAGTTCCAATAACATGAATGGATATGGGACTCCCTAGACCATGAGTGTCCAACCCACAGCCTGTGCATTGCATGCAGTCCTGGACAGCTAATAATATAGCCCCACAAGTTCATAAACTTTTAACATTATCTGGTTGTATATACATTAACTCTATTATATATTTTATAGGTGGCCCAAGACAATTCCTCT
This sequence comes from Crotalus tigris, assembly GCF_016545835.1. Classification (NCBI taxonomy): domain Eukaryota; kingdom Metazoa; phylum Chordata; class Lepidosauria; order Squamata; family Viperidae; genus Crotalus; species Crotalus tigris. The sequence goes on along the minus strand of NW_024097267.1, from coordinate 29,110 downwards.
TCACTCAGTGCAGCCCAGATAAACCCAAAAGGTTGGACAACCATGCCCCAGACCAAGACCACCCTTTGATGCATTGCACCACAGTGACTATCAATGCAATCCTTTGTAGATAGAACCTCAAATAAAGTTGGCTCTTTCTTAGCTTTCTGTGTTTTAATCCATTTCTGAAAATTGGTTCCTTACTATATTTGCTGAGGATTCTCCAAGTAGAGTAATATATTTATCAGGCAATGCATGGTGGGGAGGGGAAGGCTGACTGAATCTAATTACCCAGTGGACTATTCTTTGCAGTAATAGTAGAACACCAAAAGTCTCTAAATGTTTACATGTGTTTTGTCATGTTCTATTATTTTTCAACATCATCATCCTTACTAAAATCTGAAATAAAGTATATACTGAATACAGTATATCTTCCAAACCGGTGCATTTGGCCAGTAAGATCATATTACGCTGGTTGTTGCCATCTGCATGGGATTCTATTCCACTTTGGGGGCCCGTTCTACATCTTGAAATTAACTTTTTAAGATCTAGATGATTTGGGCATATTCCAGTTGCTTGCAAATGAATTATGTCAGTCTGCCAAACGTTTACAGAGTGAATCACCTACATGAAAACATTGGTCTGACTCCAAGCGATTCCCCTTTGCACAGCAAAGTTCTGACTCCTTCCAAAATGTTTAAGAGAGTCTTCCAATACTCTAGAGAAGTGATGGCAAGTCTTTTGGGTTCAGTCTGTCAAAAATTTGGAAAACGCCTAACTTGATTGCTGGTGTGTCATACCCCAACCCCCGAAAAAAGAGAAACATTTTTTTTTATTTCTCCCTCCTATCCCCAATGCTCCCCACCTGGCAGTATTATTAAGGCTAGGCCTGAAGTACACGTATTCTCTTTCTGTTGACAAATCTCTGTAAGCTACCTGCAGCTGGTCTGGGTCACACAAGAGCTTCATTCTTGAAGCAGCTTTGGAAATTGCTCTTCCACAGTCTCCGTAACCTCTGAAAACCACACAAAAGCACCCCCCTCCCCATTCTTGCATGATTTTTGAAAGCTCCAGAGGTTGAACAAGCCTGGCCCTCTTACACAAGAGGCCATGTAAGAGCCCAGCCTCCACAGCCTCTAAAAATCATGTAAAAATGGGGGGTGTTTTCAAGAATAGTTGCTGGGTGTTTGTGAACACTGGTTTGTCACCCAAAATGTTATTGTGTGTCACCTTTAATACATGTGTCATATCATGTCTGCCATCACTGCTCTAGAGACAACTTGTCCCTTGTCTCTGTTTGCTCTATGAGATCCAGCAGGGAAGGCATGCTTTTGTCCCTTCTGTGAAACAATGTTGTCTTGTTGAATCTCAGAGTACCCGTCCTATTGAACAGGATCCTTCCAGAAATTAAGATAGCCCTAGCCCTGTTAACCTTTCATAAGTCCTGGCTATTTCCCAAAGGCTTTGAACCATTTAGTTACCTGAGCTCAGCTGGTTAATGTAGTTCTGTTATTCTTTATGAGTTGAATTATGTTAGGCCATTGAATTAAACTATTGTTGTGGTTTTAATTTTGTATTCTGCCCAGAGATGATAACCTTATAAATTGTTTCAATATGCAAATAAATTAATAAACTTTGGAGAGAGAGTGGTGGAAAGGTTTGGAAATGTTTTATAGATATATACTGTATGTCATAATAAACTGTAATTGTAGGAATTCTACCAATATGGTTTATAAACCATGGATGGTTTAGAATTTTGTATAAACTAACCAATGCAAACATATTTCACAAACCATGATTACAAGAACATGGATAAATACACTAGTGAAAAAAAGTCAGTATCCCTTTTAATCCTTAGAGCTCCTGAGAATGGACGCAGTCAAAATAGAACCATTCATTTATTTATTGCATTTTTTAAAATTTTGAAGAAATTTAAGGGATCTTCACCAGTTAATATTCCCAACTCCACACTCTCAAACCTATGGAATCCAGAATGACTCCTATATTAGGAGCATGGCCTAGGCCAGGGGTAGGCAACCTTGGCTCTTTTATGACTCATGGACTTCAACTCCCAGAATTCCTGAGCCAGCAGGCTCAGGAATTCTGGGAGTTGAAGTCCATGAGTCATAAAAGAGCCAAGGTTGCCTACCCTTGGCATACGACATAGCCCTAATAGCCTTAAGCCAACCTGCATTATGAAAAACCATTCATTATGTTTTTTGAGAAGAAAGACATCACAACAGAAAACTGAGGATACTAAAAAACTGGAGTAGAAGATAAAGAGCAGAAGATCCCTCAACTTTCCAAATCTGTGAGTGAATGATTTCTGGTGAATCTAGCTCACCTTACTGTTTAATGATCCAGGCAAGGAAAATGGCGTGAATTGGAAATGTTTAAAACTGCACTGAAAAGATTTTTATTAATTTTCCTTGGAAATTTTAAGGACACAACTTTAGGCATAATCCTGTCTCATTTGTGAGGTAGAAATTTTCTGGAAGTTAACAAAGGGAAAGTATATTATAAGAAATATTGATTCTTCGTTCCAGGGTAAACTGAAATTGATTTGAACCCAGGTGTGAAAATATCCTTAGGTGTTTGCATGATAAACTATTTTCTTCATTCATTATATTTCTAGCACAATTCCAGGAGCCTGGAAAGTGGGCTTCCTGATTGGCATTCATTGCAGATGAATCTTTATTCATGTGGCTGTGTGTCCTCCAAGCACACATAAAATAGAGGTAATCCATTAAAGGCTGCCTCCCAAGAGCACTTCCATATTCAAATACAGCAAAGAAGATTTGGCTGCTTTGGGAGGAACAGAGGACAAAATGTTTCCAACAAATCACTCAGCTAATCATAGAGGCACCCCTTCCACAATTTGACAGGTCGCTTAGCCTGCAACATGATGCAAATTGTCCCTGGTTCTGATGTTCCCTTGTGAGGCTTTGCTTGAAACTATGGTCCTTTGCTTTGTTTCATGGGACCTTCTCTTATTTTACAGCAGAAGGTGTGTCCTAAGGATCACATAATGCCTGAACTAATTCAGCATTTTCGTAGGTGGCAACTTTGATCTAGTGGTGAAGGCGCTAGGCTAAAAAGCAAGAGACTGTGAGTTCAAGTTCTGCCTTATCCATGAAAGCCAGTTGACTGGCTTTGGGCCAGTCACTCTCTCTTAGCCCAATCCACCTCACAGGGTTGTTGTGAGGAAAATAGGAGGAGGAAAGTGTGTTGAATTCATTCGCCGTGTTATTTGTGACAATAATAAAGGTGGGATACATATACATTCAATTAATTGTGCTGCTTCAACTAAAGGAGGGGAAACAATCTCTACTGTGGAAAGAATTAGGCCGATTTTCCTTCCTTTGCAGTGCTTCACTTTAATGCAACTATTTTTCATAGAAAGCCAGATAACAGCATGGTTGCCTTGGAAACAGGGGCACTCCCCATAAGAGTGGTGGAGGTACATCCCACCCCCAATGAATTGTTTCATGAGAATGTAAGGACTTTTTCAGGAGGGGTCAGAGATGCAATGCTAGTAGAAAGGATATTTTTCAGGGACGCAATATTTGGAAATTGTACCTTTCCCCTCATGCGATTGTTCATATTTAACAATTATACATAGGCTCACTCATGCAAGGTTAGTCGAGAAGATTAATTCCTCATCAGCATACAACAATGTTTCACATATAGCTTAGAGTAATTAATGTTCTTTCAAGTTAAAGTGCTATCTAATTATTTTTCTTTTCCTGTCCTGAAGCAAAAGAAGCAAAAGTGTTTAATTTATGAACATTTTTTTTGCATTAGGTAAATGCTAAATGATATTACGTTCAGTTAGTTCCTTGACATTTTTTTTTAAAAAATGTAAAGTCTTACTTTCTGACAATCTACACTCAACAGTGTCTTCTCTGTCAACATGCTACTAAAACACACCCTGGGGGACCTTTTTAATATTCACAGGCTTTTCACTTTAGGACATTATCATATTCAAATACGGTAAAACTTCAGTAAATGAATGTTAATAGAAAATTTACAAACTCCACAGGAAGAAAATTGGTTCCATTTTCTTCAGGGATTTGCACTTTTCTGAACCGATTGCTGAAAGTAAAAACACACAAAAGGAATTGTAATAAAATCCTCTTTTTTCTGAGTAATATTAGTCAGCATTTTATTTGGAAAATAACATAGTAAAGGAGGACTTATGATAAAGGTTCAATCTCTCTGAGGAACTAGTAGGCTATTAACTGGATGCTGCGATTTCACAAATTGTTTCTAAATATTCTAACTGTTCAAATGAAGGTAGCAAAGATAATCTTATGTACAATGAACAGTCTGCCAAAGAAATAAAAGTGCAATTTATATAGAAAGAAAACCTCACAAAATGCCTTCTGATCCGCTTCTACCTTGTGGATAGAAAAAAACTGCTGGCCTTGATCTACCATTTTAATTTAGGATTAATGTAAAAGATTACCAAGACTCAATGTTACAATGAACATGTTGTTCTGATCACCACAGGTAATATATGAGATGTGAGATGTGATATGAAGCATTAGCAAGAGCACTTTGCTATTTTAATCATTGGCCTTTCTCACATATCTGCTATATGAGATTTAGTTAGGGAACATAAAACAGAAGGTTTAAAAATGCAAGAATTATTTTCTACAGAGAAAGAAAAATGACATATAGACTGAAGTGCAGTTACATTTTGGACCAACTAGCAATTTAATGTTATTTCACATTCTTTTAAAATTCCCTAGACTTCATTTTAGTATATGAAACCAATTAATGTAAGATATTAGAGGCAATATTAGGGACAGCACAATGGTGAATAGAATGTGAAGGGTGTGTGTATATAATGTATGTTCTTATTTGTGGTTTTTACTTGTGTGTAGTGTGCACTGTGGATAGCACTTAATTTCATTGTGAGTTACATAATGACAATAAAGATATTCTATTCTATTCTATTCTATTCTATTCTATTCTATTCGCATCCTTCCAATATTATGAGCAATCTTGTGTAATATCAGAATTAATAACCATAATAATAAAAAAGAAATGATTTGTAGAATTAGAAACAAAAGAATTCCCAAAAAGTAGATTGTATGGCATGAAACTCTTATTCTTTACTTCTTTGTTGAAAAAATATAATTCAAACATTGATAACACTTATAAAAATCCATTGCTACAAATCAGGTATGGAGTCTTTTCTTCTAATGTTATACAGTACAAACTTTTTTAAACCAGCTTCCGTACTTGAAAAATCTGCAATTTGTAAAGTTTGTCTCTCTCTCTGTGTGTGTGTATTATAGACAGACAGACAAACAGTCAGACGATGATAGATAGATAGATAGATAGATAGATAGATAGATAGATAGATAGATAGATAGATAGATAGATAGATAGATAGGCAGGCAGGCAGGCAGGCAGATGAGAGACAGAGAGATGAAGTCTTGGTTGATATATACATACACACACATACATACATATACTGTACATTTCAGTATTCAATTATATTAACAGTCCTGTTCATTTTATTCCTAAACTTATCAATAGTATGAATTAAAATTCCTGAATTGCATCTGCAACAGCAATTATTAAATGTACTCTAAATTGTCTATCACATATGCATAAAATATTTTTGCTAAATTGTTTAAGATCAAAGAAAAATAATTTCCTTATTTAAAGGAATACTTCCACTAGACAGAAATTTCAAGCTTGAGAGGCCATATAATTAATTCATGCAAAGTACATCAACTTCCTTCAATTTTGAGTAAAAATGGGATACTGATTTAGAAACCACAGTTAATTCTGCCAATCTCGCCAACCACTGTAGAATTTTAGAGGCAGGAATGGCATATGGTACGAATAACAAAAGTTTGCGCTGAATCAACTAGCAAGAAGTAAACTTTTTGTTTTTGTTTTGATTCTGCCTTTTTAAAAAATTATTCCGAAGAAACTTCTTGGATGAGAAACAAGAAAAATCAAGAAAGTGTAATTGCCTTTTGAAAAACATGTTTGGATGACCATGAGAATGATTAAGCAGTGGAATAGCCTACCCTCTGAAGCCATGGCTGCTCCGTCCCTGGAGGTTTTCAAGAAATGATTGGACAACCATTTGTCTGGGATGGTCTGGTGATTTCTGATCTGGGTTTTCACACACACCATCACACTTTGAGTTGGACTGGATGATCCCTAAGGTCCTTTCCAAGCCTAAGGTTATATAATCTGAAGCTCAGCATTGCTCCACTTTTTTCACGACCTTTTCAGCTGGGTTTGCGCCAGCATTTCTTCAAGACACCTTCCACAGTCTATATAGGTCTCACTGCAAGCCTTACTGGTGCTATCCATTTGGCTTTTGAGAGATTTCCAAATAAACATCATATCAACTTAGAAACCTCAGGGAGAATTGGATTCAGGGGTTATACCAGGGGTAATTGATCAGCTCTCTGCCTTCCATTAAGAAAAGAGAAGACCAAATAGAACATGTGTGACAATGATGTACTTTCATACTATCAAAAGGGCTTAAAACTTTGAAACAGCTCTTATGTTTCTTTCCCTCAAATCCAGAACAATAAGAAAAACCTGGAGAATGGCATCCCTGCCCACTTTTGCGACACAAACTCCACTCATATGCCTGCAATGTCTTTGCTCGCTTGGAGCTGAAAAAAATTGGAAGATATAGGCTGTCTGTGAGATACAGTGTCAATAAAACTCAAAAGGTCCCATGCAAACCCCCAAGTGAGTTACATCTGTGTCTCCGCATTTGCCAGAAAGTCCCTTGCAACATGAGCCAATTCCGGGAACCAGCCAAGTCAATGTGCCAAATGTTTCCTTAGAGTAGATTGAGTGAACTCATTGATGTGTTCAAGTCAAGTCTGATTAATCAGAGGTTAAGGCTTTGCTATCATTAACCCCCTTTAAAAAAATAAAAAAGGCTAGCACTTAGCTACTTCATACAAAACGTTTGGAAAACGTTTGGAAATGCAGTGGATCAGTGTGCACTTAAAGCCTGCGACCCTCCCCACAATGACAGCTAGATATATACCACAATCCTCTTTTTTTATCACCAGCTTCACTGGAAACCCTAAGCATTCATATCATTGGCTCCGGAAAGACAGAATACTCAGCTTGAGCATAATATGCTTAATTGGAACTGCTGATTTATTGGCATGTTTCCAAGGAAACTAATTTGGCTTAATGAAGGTGAACGTCAATAAATGGTGTTTAATTAGAACAATATTATCAAACTTTCTACATAGTGGACGGGTGGTTAAACATTGCAATAAGCATGGGCTTTATGTCTGAAGAGGACTGTGCTCCAATTAGGGGATAAGTCAGGGAGTGAAAAGTATAACACATTCATGTTTGTAGTGTTTATTTGTCTGTTTAGAAAGAGTAATAGGCTCAAGCTCTTCTCCAAAAAGTCATACTTTTTATTGTTAATTTAACAATATTTCCTTTACTTGACATCCCTTGCGGTTGCCAACCAAAACAAAATACAAGGGATAATTCTAATGATTATACAGGGAGCCTAGAGTGGTTTGCTGTACTGAATTAATGAAACATCTCTTCATAAGAAGCTAGTTTTTCATAAGCCTTTTCTCTGAATTAACTGTTTCTGTCAAATGTGCCATCAAAAGGATGGTTTCCCATGGAAGCAAAGCTCCGCAAAAGTTATAAGGGCAATCTAACAGATGAAATGTAGTTAAGGATCACATTAAGAATGGCCCTGGATTCTGACACATATACATGATATAATCTTCCAGAGCTATTTGTTGCCTTTGAAAAAAAGAAATGGAAAAAACCTCTATTGTTCTAGATTCAATGTGGATATATCACATGGATAACAAAGTTATCATCAGTGCATCAAGCATGCACATTCTTGATGTGAGGGGAGTATTAGGTATCTACAGTGGAGCAAAAAAGTATTTAGTCAGCCATCAATTGTGCAAGTTCTCCCACTTAAAAAGATGAGAGAGGCCTGTAATTGTCATCATAGGTAGACCTCAACTATGAGAGACAAACTGAGAAAACAAATCCAGACAATCACATTGTCTGATTGGGAAAGAATTTATTTGCAAATTATGGTGGAAAATAAGTATTTGGTCAATATCAAAAGTTCATCTCAATACTTTGTTATATATCCTTTGTTGGCAATGACAGAGGTCAAACATTTTCTGTAAGTCTTCACAAAGTTGGCACACACTGTTGCTGGTATGTTGGCCCATTCCTCCATGCAGATCTCCTCTAGAGCAGTGATGTTTTGGGGCTGTCACTGGGCAACATGGACTTTCAACTCTCTCCAAAGATTTTCTATGGGGTTGAGATCTGGAGACTGGCTAGGCCACTCCAGGACCTTGAAATGCTTCTTCGTTGCCCGGGCGGTGTGTTTGGGATCATTGTCATACTGAAAGACCCAGCCACATTTCATCTTCAATGCCCTTGCTGATGGAAGGAGGTTTGCACTCAAAATCTCACAATACATGGCCCCATTCATTCTTTCCTGTACACAGGTCAGTCATCCTGGTCCCTTTGCAGAGAAACAGCCCCAAAGCATGATGTTGCTTCACAGTAGGTATGGTGTTCTTTGGATGCAACTTAGCATTCTCTCTCCTCCAAATACAACGAGTTGTGTTTCTACCAAACAGTTCTATTTTCGTTTCATCTGACCATATGACATTCTCCCAATCCTCTTCTGGATCATCCAAATGCTCTCTAGCAAACTTCAGACGGGCCCAGACATGTACTGGCTTAAGCAGAGGGACACATCTGGCACTGCAGGATCTGAGTCCCTGGCGGCGTAGTGTGTTACTAATGGTTATTGTATAGCAATTCTGGTCATTTGATTTATATTTTTAGTTATAGTTTAAATTATATCTGAAAATACAGAAAAGCCTAAAAACATATCAAGGTGATTTCCTTGTTTATGTTTATGTAGTATGGAAAAACAATACCTGCCCAAAATAAATTAAAAAAATAACCAACAAAGCCACCAGCAACCAAGATGATAGATCTTCTGTCAAAATCTTCAAAGACACAAGTATTTCTACAGAAAAATGAACCTCCTGTAGCAATTTAGTCATGTTAATTCAAAGCCTTTCTTTATTGTGATGCTAACAAGAAACCAACATAAAGTGCCTTTTAAAAGGGCAGAATACATGAAGAAGAAGAAGAAGAAGAAGAAGAAGAAGAAGAAGAAGAAGAAGAAGAAGAAGAAGAAGAAGAAGAAGAAGAAGAATAAGAAGAAGAAGAATAAGAAGAAGAAGAAGAATAAGAAGAAGAAGAAGAAGAAGAAGAAGAAGAAGAAGAAGAAGAAGAAGAAGAAGAAGAAGAAGAAGAAGAAGAAGAAGAAGAAGAAGAAGAAGCAGCAGTAGTAGTAGTAGTAGTAGTAGTAGTAGTATAATTGTGGCAATCCTCAACTTATGACCAGTCGCTTAATGATTTTTGAGAAGTTATGATGGATTTGGAAAAAAAAATAATTATGACCTGTCCTCAAAGTACATCTGTTCACACAATCACATTTTGGGTGCTTGGCACCTAAAGATGCAACCATTGATTATTCTGAAAAAAAAATGCCTAAATTTGCTTCTTACTGTTTTTAAGTGAACAAAATCAGGCAGTGGGGCACCAGAAGGCTCTGTGGCTGTGCCTCCTTCAGCCAGATCTTGGAATCCATATAAACCCCTCTGCTCGCATAAATTACAGTTCTATAACTCTTCAGTGAATATAAAATTGGCAAAATTGTAAAAAAAAAGTATTTATTTCAAAGCAGAGGTACCAGATGCAGAGAACTTGCCAAGATATCCTACAAAGAAGGGGTCTACTCTGCATCTCTTCTGTATCTTCCTTGGTCAACGTATCTCTTGATGTGTGTGACCAGGACCCACGTGGTGATCTTAATCAAAGTGTGGAAAGATTCATATTGGGAAAAATGACTGCCAATAAGGGGACAGAGCACCAAGTGGGCACCTGTAAGTGACAGCATAGAATATAAAAGATGAGAGCCAGTTTGGTGTAGTGGTGAAGTTACTAGGCTAGAAGTCAGGAGACAGTGAATTCTAATCCTGGTTTAGGCATAAAAGCCGGCTGAGTGATTTTGGACCAGTTACCAAGGAGATTATGTGTTCTAGTCCCACTTTAGGCATGAAAACTGGCTGGGTGACTTTGGTTCAATCACCAGGAGACTGTGAGTTCTAGTCCCACCTTAGGCATGAAAGCTGGCCAGCCGCTCTCTCAGCCTGACCCAGCTTACAGGTTTGTTGTGGGGGAAAATAGGAAGAGGAAGGAATATTGTGTGTGTTTGCTGCCTTGAGTTATTTATAAGCAATAAAAAGGTGGGATGTTAATAAATAAATAAATATAAGGAGCTAGGCTATATAGATTTTAGGAAAAGATAGATGATGCGTGCAAGTAGATTTTAGGAAAGAGAGTCAGTTAAAAAAAATGCCTACACAAAGCAAAAGAAGAAGGGGAACTGCAGGATGGCAGAAAGACTGAGCTGTATCTATTAAGTACATAGAGAAGACAATACTCCATCCAGTGGCCTTTCAACTCAAAGATGGACAGGGCTAAGGAAAACCAGGAGCTTGGCTTCCACAGAAAATAAGCCTTTGCCTTCACAAGGTTTTTTTTTTTTTTTTAAGTGACTTGGGTTGAATTCAATGCAGCATGAGATTTTTTAAAAAATATGTATATATATTACCAGTTTGACTATCTTCTGGGGATGAATTAAGAAACGGAATAGAAGCAGGAACAGATTTTCTATCCTTCAGCAGCAGGCTCCAATAAAAGTCAAACATGTCTGAGTAGAGAATTAATTGAAAAAGGCGGGGATCGGGAATACCTTGAAAGTTTCTGATTAAGTAAGTTTCCCTTCTTTTTCTTTTTCCAGATAAGCCTATTCGCCTTGGCTGGATGAGACCAACAGGGACCTATTCCTCTTGCTCTGAAGCTGTTTGTCTATCTGGGCAGAAATCCTTTTCTATTTCTATATTTAAGAGGACGTTCCCGAAATACTTTTTCCAAATTAAATTTCTTTAAAGGAAATAAAACAGAAGTGAAAATAATGAAGCAGTGCCATTATTTGGATTATGGTTATCTTTAATCCACTTTGTCCTTTGAATAAAATAACAGTATAAAGACATCTGCCAATATTTTAAAGGCTTCTGCTTGGATATGAATTATATTTTTTAAATTAGACCCTAAAGCTGCAACCTAATGCAGTACTTTTCATTTACCAGAGTATACATATCCTTGCATTCAATTCCCCTGGCGCCCTTTATTTAATCAGGCTGAGAGCTCTACAAACCCGTATCCATTTCCACATAAATTTCAGCCAGATACTGTTGACTTTTACATTTAACCTTACTGGCTATCTCTGACCTCCTTATGAAATATATTACATGCATACACCCTCTACCCCTGTCTCTCTCTCTCTCTCTCTCTCTCTCTCTCTCTCTCTCTCACACACACACACACACACACACACACACACACACACACACACACACACACACAGGCTGAAGCACCCATTTAATGGAAAAGGACACATATATTTCCAGAGAGATAAAATTCATCCTGCTTAGAAAGGGGGTAGGCAATGTCCTTGCAGGGTATCCATGAACTGCTGAAATAAGCAACATGGGCCTTTCCCATTAAAGGTGTGATTGATATGGTTTGACAAAGAAATTTAAGGTCATGAATAATAAAGGCAATCTGTTATTTACCTTGCACAGTATACAAAGGGCCATATGTATTGGGTGGGGTGGGGGTGGGGGGGCAATTCTGGAGTTTGTTCTTCAAACACCAGTTCTTTTGCTATAATTGAATGGAGTTGCAGCTTACCGAGAGCCACGGCCTATAGTCATAGCAAATTGAAGATGATTTGGACATCATCCCTTCCATGGAATGAAAACCAGTTCTAAGGCTGGTTATTCTACCTGTTATCGTAAATTTGGTCTTCTTTATATTTCATTGCGATCCCATGTTTTCACTGTGCTTCTTGACTTTCATTATCGGTCCTTACAGATCATTTGCATTTGCTGCCATCAGAGTAATGTCATCCTATAACACTGGCTGCTATAGTTTCTTCCTCTAATTTTAAAATGAAGCTAAACCTGCAGCGGGGTTTCTTTCAATATACGTACTGCATATTTCACACCTAGGTGGAAGTAATAAGGGAAGAATGTACAGCCTCATCTCACTTCTTTGTAGATCTGGAGCCCATGTGTTTCACCGTGCTCTTTTTTTCTGAGTTCAAAAGTTTTATTTGTTTATCAAAGCATAAAATACAAAAATACAAGGAAAAATGAAAATAAAGATAAAATAAAGGAGGAAAAGGGAAAGATAGAAAAGTGCAGAGTAGAGGGAAAAAAGCAAAAGCATTGACTTTTGACTCTTTTTTTTGGTGTGGTAGAATAAGGTAATAACATGAAATCTCTGCTTTTTACTTTTATAATAATATATGCCAGCTATTTCTGTAACATTAATCAGCAAAACCCAAAATCAAAGTTTCATTTTTTTCCACCTCAAGCCCAAGTCCAAAAGTGGTTTCCAAGTAGAAACAAAATTAATTGTCTTCTTTTCTTTAATCAAAGCAGTCAGTTTAGCCACCTCTGCCAACTCCATCAACTTTTGTATTTCATCATGTTCTATACACACTGTAACTTCCTGACCTGGCTGTAAGTTTTACATAAGGTCAATAGGATGTTCTAGGTTTCCCATTTTTTAAAGCACATTCCACATGATCATCAAAATCTGTTTCTGTAAACAATGAAATATATGCTGATAATCCTTTGGTATTCTTTGATTTTCCACAATTATTCAATGTTCCTCAGCAATAATATTATGTGTCTGTTAGCCTTTTCTAAAGCCAGCTTTAACCTATCCCTTTTGATTAGCTGTGACTTCCCTGCATTGGATGATTTGCCAGCATGTCAAATTAAAGATATTCTTTGATTGTTAGGTCCCCTTTTTTGGATTGATAAGTAGATTCTTCCAATTTCTTGGCCACTGTGTCATTCTCCAGATTTGCTTGCTTGCATAGTTTGGTTAGAAATTTTATGAAAAGAAACTTTTGTCATTTGCCATATTTCTGGGGGTTTTCCATCAATTCCTGATGCCTTCCAACTTTGTAATGACCAGAGTGCTGATCAAGCTTCACCTTCTAATACTAGAGATTCTTGTAAGTATGGACTATCTTCTATGGTATTTGGATATTACAACTGCATTGTACTTATTTCAATATACTCCTTTTATCTTTGTTGCACCTTCTTGGAATCAGTTACTACCAGTCGACTAGCATCTTTTAGCAAACCTATTTAAGACCAGAATCACTTTTTTGAATTTAAAGATCTTTTGGAAGACTTTATATGTGTATATTCAATGTCTGTACAGATGTTATTGTACTATTGCCTCTTGTCTCTTCTAACAGCTCTCTGAAATTCTTTGTTAAGTTCCTTCCTGTGATTTTTGACTTTCTTGCCTTTGGCATCCCTTCTTAGCAGTTTCTATGGTTTAACATCCTGTTTGCTTTCTTCTATTCTGATATTTGACGTGTTCATTCTTAAAACTCCTTTGGTTCCTGATCAATAAGTTTTAGGACTTCAAAGCAAGTCCTGATGTTGTCCTTAAAAATGGTGGGTTTTTTCATCTGCTGTAGCTAAATTTGGAATTTGTGATCTATTTCACAGATCACCTTAGCTACATGTTATAACTGAGCTCTTCCACTTCTTTCTACCAATATCATAGTCAGTTTGATTTATATGTAGTCTATCTGGTGATTTATGTGTACATAGGCATCATTTTGTCTGTTTAAGGACTGTGTCAGCAATTAAGAAGTCACTGGATTGTCAGGAATTGGTAAGCCACTTTTCTGCTTTATCCCTTTATTATCTCTTACTTAATATCTTTCTTGTATGTTCTACAGATTTCAAATTAAGCTTGATCATAAAACTCATCACCTCCTTTTCTTCTGCTTCAATGGTTAGAGCATAATAGTCATACCAAAGAACTGTCTATGAAGTCTAATTAATATATTTGCTCATTGCATTATAGCCTACTCCTGTTCTTGCTATACCCTTCCTAACTATGATAGCAGTGTGGTTTCTTCTTTGTTTTTTTATATCCTGAGAGGTAATTAATAAGATCTTCTAATTGCAATCCATTTTAGGCTGGTACCTAAGATGTCAATGAGGAGTCAATTCAGTTCAGCTTTTACAATATTGAGCTTTCCTGTGTTCGTGCTTCTTATGTTTCATGTTCCCACTGTAGTTTATGACTTTCTAGCTTCAGAATTTCTTTTCTTGCATGGGAATTTCTGTCTATTGGCTGAAACAATTTTGGTATGTGGAGAAGCATATTCTCCTTTTCATGAAATGGAAAATGGAGTGAAAATTCTGTGGCAGATGTTGTTGAATTACAATTCACAGTAGCCCCATCCAAAATGAAGATAGATATAGAAAATTATAGTTCAACAATATCTGTAGGACTAGAAATTCTCCCTCCCTACATAATCATACCTGGTGAGCATTAGAAGCCGACACGGAAAACTATTTCCTTTTTGCTTCTACTTAACTCTAAACTAACTAGATCCTGTCTATTGATTTAGATGCTTTAACATCAAATATATCAGTTTTGTGTTCTTCAATCCAGCACATTATTCTTTCTCCCTCTCTAGATCCCAGCTGTTATTTCAGCACTGTAAGAAGCTATAATCACTCAGTTCAGTTTCTCATTATTGGGCATATCATTCACATTCAAATGCTAGACTATTTTTTTTTTTTTGAAGTATTGCCAATTGATTTGTCTTATGACTCAGGGTAATTTACAACAATAAAACTACCTCTCCCACACACACCACAAATACACACACACCAAAAAAAACCATAGTAAAAATTTGGAATACAACAGCAATTAAAAATAGTGAAATAAAAATGTCAGAAAATTGAAAAGTATGCTTACTGCAAGATGACTATTACTTCTCATATCCCTTCGTCTATTATTCTTTGTTTTACTTTGGCTTTCATATTTCTTAATATGCTAGTTAACTGTTTTTTAGCTCTGTTATACACCATCCTGAGTTATTTGTTCATGAGATGGGTGGCTGGTAAATTGGTTTAATACATTAAAAAACCCCCTCTTTTTTGATTGCCATTACATTGTGTCAACATCTCTCATATAGTACATATGTAATATGGATGAGTGTGTTCATGTGTTTATGCTAAAATCCACTATTTCTTTTTCCACTTCCCCACCCATCTTAGCTTCAAAATTTTGGTCTCTGTTTAATCATCCCTAAAACTTTTGTCAGCAGAAGGTGAACTCACCCAAATTACTAATATAAATTCCTCCAACCCTAGCTTATTCTCATTTGCAGAGATCAACTATGTTTGAGGATCAGAACAGGCAATGTTCCATCAGTACAACGTTTTTCTTTTCAAATTGAGTTATTCAAGTCCAGATTTCGTTGTCAGGAGAGCTTGACATTGTAACTACAATGCATAATATCCAAGTGATGAAACCTGGGTATCAGAAAATTGCAGCCCAATTGGAAAATTCTGTAATCGGTGATTCCATCTGGCCTGTTTCCAGTGGCCTTACTTTCAGATTGTCACAACTGTTCATTAAGTTTGTTGTGAGACCAAGTGCTTAATATTAGCAATTTACGAAGTTCAATGGGAAGTTAAACAACTTACAACTATTTTCAAACAACTGGAGGGAGCACTAGTCAAATAGCAATACAACATACCTAGAAAGAGCAATATTTTCAGTGTTGCACTGCAATTTCAGAAAGGCTTCTGATGTTTTTGGGAAAGTTATCTTTTTTATAAGAGCTTTGACTTCATCATTTAATCCTCAACTCCTTTGTAGCTTTACACCAGGGGTGTCAAACCCGCAACATCACGTGACATGTTGTGACATATCACAACTTTTTTGCCATTGCTGGCAATGTGGTGGGTGCGGTTTTGCTATGATGCATCCGGCCCGTGAGCTGACAGTTTGACACCCCTGCTTTAGACTAGCAGGGTTTTGGTCATCACTATATAAAAATGATGTTGAGACTTGTCTAGAAAGAAAGCAGAGAAGAACAATAAAAATGATGAACAACATGACTCTTAAGAGTTAAAGGAGGTTGAAACATAGTAAATATTTAATCCAAAACACCTTTATGTTTTCCCTGGTTGACAGTGACTTTGAATCTGATACTGCCCAGCTGATTGGCTGTAATCTATCAACTGTCCATTCCATTTTAACTTTTGGGTGAGATTATCAATTCTTTTCCAACTTTGGTAAGGATCACTAATAATCTCAAGGACCTCTTTTTCTGAAGTTCCACCACTGGGAATTTTAAGAGGATTTTTTTTATTATTAAGGTTCTGGTGAAAATGTCAAGCAACATCTTAAAACAGATATCTTAATATAATAGCTGCTATAACACATGTGTAGAGTTATTTTTTCAAATAGAAAAGTGTTGCAGATGTATTTCGATAAAGTATCAAGCAAGTAGAGCATAACATTTTAGGTTATGTAAATTTATTTAACTGGGTGGCAGTCTCCATTTTTTGTGAAATGTTAATGGATAGAATTTCTTTATCATTTAATAAAGTCACTAAAATATTCTTTAATATAGTGAACATTTATCCAAGAACATCTGCAAACACTCTTAGATCAGTGTTTTCCAAATTTGGAAGGTTTCTTATTTGAGGGCTTCAATTTCTAGAATTCCTTACCCAGCAGGGCCATTGCTAAAGATTCTGAGATCTAGACATTAGGATGCTGCTGTGATTGAGAAACATTGATCTAGAACAAGAATCAAAGCATTGATTGAAAACCCACTTTACACATTAGAATATGATTTAAGTGTAATTGTTGTATTGTTTATTTCCAGTGTTCCAAAGATTCTATTTTATGATGCTGCAAAGCTGTGCCATCATTTTATTTAATATATAGATAAATATATAATTGCTTGAAGTAGGCAATACGATTGCTTCTTGTTCAAACTTAACTTCAATGAAGTCCTTAATTTACTTCAGTTATCATTATAAGAGGTCATGCATAACAAATGTGGAAATCCTGTTGTTGGAGGCCATTGAATATGTTGGTTCATATTGGGCTGCTTGGGAGAAGTACCTCCATTTTTCTGAATACTTATGATATTATCCTCTTGGGGTATCTTTTGTCCTAACATAATCAGCTCACCCAAATCTGTCCTCTGACTAAGGGTAAAACTACATGTCACATTAATAAGATAGCTCCTTCTCTTGTTTATTATTATGAGCAGAATAATAGAACAACGGAGTTGGAAGGGACCTTAGAGTCTTCTCGTTCAACCTCCTGCTCAGGTAGGAAACCCTATACCATTTCAGACAAATGGTTGTCCAGTCTCTTATTAAAAACTTCCAGTGTTGGAGCATTCACCACTTCTGAAGGTAAATTGTTCCACTGATTAATTGTTCTAACTGTCAGGAAGTTTCTCCTTAGTTCTAGATTGCTTCTCTCCTTGATTAGTTTCCATCCATTGCTTCTTGTCCTGCCTTCAGGTGCTTTGGAGATTAGGTTGACTCCCTCTTCTTTGTGGCAATCCCTGAGATATTGGAACACTGCTATCATGTCACCCCTAGTCCTTCTTTTCATTAAACTAGACGTGCTCAATTCCAGCAATTATTCTTTATATGTTTTAGCCTCCAGTCCCCTAATCATCTTTGTTGCTCTTCTCTGAACTCTTTCTAGAGTCTTTTTTTACATTGTGGTGACCAAAGCTAGATGTAGTATTCCAAGTGTGGTTTTACCAAGGCATTATAGAGTGGTATTAACACTTCCTGTGATCTTGATACTATCCCTCTGTTAATGCAGCCTAGGACTGTGTTGGCTTTTTTGGCAGCTACAGGCTGGCTCATATTTAAGTGATTGTCCACTAGGGCTCCAAGATCCCTCTCACAGTTACTACTATTGAGCTGATACCATCAATTCTATACCTGTGCATTTGGTTTGTCTTGCCTAAATGTAGAACCTTACTTTTTTCACCATTGAATTTACATGTGAGCATGAATTTACCATTCAATTTATCAGGTAAATTAATAGTAGATGTAAATCTAATCTTGATTGGGATAAGCACATGTGGGGAGGGAAGAAAAACCTTCTTCATTTCCCCAGAATGCCTCTTTATCCTGACATACACTGATTTCTTAGGGAATGAGACACTCTGCTGCTTGTAAACCCTATCTCCAGAATAAATCAAAGCAGTTTCTGTCTTGAGCAAAAAAAAAAAAAAAAAAAAACCTCATCATTTTTTAAAGTTCTATTAAGAATTAGCTTAGCAGATTGATTTTAACTCACAAACATGGTGAAATATAAGCTACTGGGCTTCAAATCAAGAAGCTAAGAGAAGAGAGCAGCGGGAAATTCACAGCATATAAATGAGCTCCTAACAACTTCATAGCCCACCATATAACCTTGCAGAAACACAAAGACAAGAAACACTTCCTTCATAACACTAATTTGTATCCTTTCCCCCCCCCCCCAATAAGGTGCTAGTGGCGTGCCCCAATGTTAATTATATTTTAAACAATCAAATACATGCCAACTTGTCCCACGCTGACAGACAAAGAATAACAAATAATAACAGCCGAAATCCTGTCACAGCTTGGCTGCACTTCCAGCCAAACACAACGTAACACCACTGAACTGTATTTCTGGCTTTGACAATGTAAAATAATAAGAAGGGACTACAGAGCACAGAATTCAGGAGGAAGACAGGGCTGCTATCAATCAGAAGGCTTAATTGGACTTTTTTTTTCAATTCTATGGAATCCAGTTTTAGATGTTTACTCCATCCTTCATCATAGAATCATAGGGCTGGATGGGACCTTGGACGTCTTGTAATCCAAACTCCTGCCCAAGGCAAGGGTCCTTCTACCATCCCAGACAAATGATTGTCAAATCTTTTCTTGAAAACCTCCAGCAGAACTCCAGGAAGAAATCTGTTCCATTGATCAATTATTCTCACTATCAAAAAAAATCCTCCTTAGTTCCAGATCGGATCTCCCTGGATGAGCTTCTACCTGTTGCTTTTTGTTTTATCCTCAGGTGCTTTGGAAAATAAATCAGCACCCTCTTCCCTGTGACAACCCTTCAGTTATTGGAGGATAGCTATCACATCACCCTTAACCTTCTCTTCATTAGGCTGAACTTACCTAGTTCTCTTAGAGATTCATCATATGGTTTAGTCTCCAGACCTTTAATTTACCTTTGTGGCTCTTCTCTTCAGTTTTCTAGGGCAGTGGTTCTCAACCTGTGGGTCGGGACCCCATTTGGGGTCAAATGACCATTTCACGGGGGTCGCCAAACAACGCAATCCGCCATGTTTTTCCCCTTTTCCTTAGCTGTGCTACTCCCTTTTATTCTATTGGCTTTTGAAAGCCAATAGAATAGACTCTCTTGAATAGAGTCTAATTCTATTGGCTTTCAAAAGCCAATAGGAATTGTCCAGGCTGTCTCTGCCCTGCTGAGGCCGCCAAAAGTCCCATTCTGCAAACGGTGCTGCACCAGTTGAGTAGTCCTCGACTTACGACCGGTTGATTAGTCCTTGACTTACGACCGGTTGGGGGTCGCGGCACTAAAAAGGTTGAGAACCACTGTTCTAGGGCCTCGGCATCATTTTTGTATTGTGGTGATCAGAACTGGATGCAGTATTCCAAGTGTCAGAACATTTAATTATAGTATTTTGTGCTCCCTCCAGACTTTGGGACTAAATTATTTCCATTATAGATTTGCCCCTAGACCACTCCTTTGTAATGTTTAAGGCACCGCATTAGAAAGCAGAAGACCACGAGTTCTAGATTTTGGGCCATCATTCTCTTTCAACCCAACTCACCTCACAGGGTTCTTCTTGAGGGGAAAATAGGAGGAGGGGGGTATTAGGTATGTTTGCCACCTTGAGTTACTTATAAAGTGATTGGTGGGCTAAAAGTCTAATAAATAAACAAACAAATCCCCATTTTTAAATAAGTATTGAATACTGTAATTGCATTACATTACATTTTACTTATTTTTAATTATTTAAAAGTAAGCACTTGTTAAAGACATTAAATAAATAATGGGTTAAAATGAAACTTAACTGTTTTAAGACTGGGCACAAGAAAAGGGGCAGGAATTGCCTTCTGGAGAGGAGGTTACATGGGTTTAAGGAAAATGTGGGGTTTTTCTTTCCTCTGGACGTGCGAATTTTCTCTGCTCCTAGGCAGCCCCTGACCTACTCTACAAGGTCTACGCATAACTTTCAATCCAAAATCAGAGGTGTGAAGTCATAATTACATGACATTTCAACACAGAGGAGTCCATTTTGCTTTCTAAGGGAGAGCAGCAGTGCCAATTAAGTGCCAACTTAGTGCCAGTTCCAACTATAATTATCATTTTAAAAGCATATAAAAAAGCACTGCTTAATGTTTGTTCTATGGGATAGCACCTTAAAGATGCATTAGAACCTTGCTCTAAAGAATGGGCAGCAATATTCTGATTCATGACATTAAGCTCCTCCCCTTTAGGAAGAACAGAAGAAACTGAATCTAATAGAATCAGAAATTGTTGGTGCTTCATTACTCGAGGTTTTTAAGAAAAGATTGGACAGCCTCTTATCTGAAATAGTATAGGGCAGTGATGGTGAACCTTTTAGAGACCGAGTGCCCAAACTGCAACCCAAAACCCACTTATGCATCGTTGGGTGCCAGGTGGGTGTGGCCCATTGGCTGGGTGTGACCAATTGGGTGGGTGTGGCCCATTGGGTGGGCATGGCTGCGGTGGTAATGGCAGACTGGGTGGGATTAAAAAGTTCAATCAATCAATTCCAACTTTGCAAGATCTTTTCTTTCCTGCGAGAAGTTGAAATTGACTGATTGATTGAACCTTTTTTTTTTTTTTTGCACACGGCAGCGGAGGCCTAAAGCGAAAAGGTTTTATAAAATCCAGCTGAAGGCCTAGGACTGGGGCGACAGCGCACGTGCCCACAGAGAGGGCTCTGAGTGCTGCCTCTGGCACCCGTGCCATAGGTTTGCCACCACTGGTATAGGGTTTCCTGCTTGTGCAGGGGGCTGGACTAGAAAATCTCCAGGGTCCTTCCATCTCTATTCTGATCGAACATTTAGAACCTCCTTTATACATATCCTTTAGGGATACTGTGCTCTTGCCAGAGTTTCAAACAACCTTTCTTAACCTGATGCTTCCAAAATATGTCAGACTACACCGCTTCTTATTTTTGGTCTCGGCAATGTATCAGAGGATATCAAATGTTGTAAGAACTATCCCACTTTTGGTTTTGCATAAATTCTGGCTACTTCTGCTGCAATCTTCAGACTTCAGAAAGAAGAGCAAAGATGCCTCTGATGGTATCTCTGCATCCTTATGGAACAAAAAGAGGATTCGTTGGAAAAGACTCCAATGTTGGGAAAGATTGAAGGCAAAAGGATGAGAGGATGGCAGAGAATGAGATGGTTAGATAGTGTCATCAATGCAATGAACATGAATTTGGGCAAACTCTGGGAGACAGTGGAAGACAGGGAGGCTTAGCATGCTATGGTCCATGGGGTTGCAAAAAGTTCTGTACAACTTAGCAATTGATCAACACTGAATAGCTGGACAGGGCTGGAAGTACAGAAACAGAAGGTTTAAAACTCTCCAGCAACAAAGGATCTGTGCTGCATATCCTTACTCCTAAGTAAACAAAAAGAAAAGAAGATCAATATACTACTTGTGTTTGCAAAGCATCCTGTTGGGCTCACATTTGCTTATCCTCCACATTCTTCCCCATCTTGAAGTTCAGTTTGACTCCTGTTCCTAGAACTCCTGTTCCTTTAACTCTAAACAAATTTGTCTTCCTTTCCAGAAGCAGATCATAAACATTCTGTTACTTTACAACCACTTGGGTTGCATCACCAAATTCCATGTCATTGAACGCGTCACTTTGGCCATTATGTGGTAGAGGCTTTTCCCACTGGAAATGCAGTGGGTCTAGACCAGAGTTCCCCAACCTTTTCAGATTTGCGCACTGCCTGGGGGAGAGAGGGGATGGTTCAGCCTGTGTGGTGGGCAAGCATGCAAGCACGCAGATCCATTTGCACAAGTGGCGTGCGCTCACCCACCATTTCTGTGGCCCGGTTCTGAAGGCTCAAGGCCTCGTAGTGGCCCTTGGCCCAGGGGAGACCCCTGGCCTAGGCCTTTGTGTCTATACCATTAATGCTTTTTCACTATGATAACTCAATTGGCCAAATAGTTTTATAGCAGATAAGGGACTATGTTCATACATTTAAATGATTTTTTTTAAAGATAAGCATGCCGAATTATGTATTAAACATTGCCAACAGGACTAACATAAAGGCTTATCAAAATATTACAACTTGCTATACAACCAAGCAAAGAATTAGAAAGAAGGAAAAGGGAGCAACAGTATCCTGTGGAAAGGATGGTATTCATATATATTCATATATTCTTTCTGACACATTTTATGCAAATTTGGAAAGCAAAAATGAAAGGTAAATCAACACATGTCATCAACCTTTCCTTGTGTTACACCATTTTAAATGCAGTGCTTGTTATATGCCTCCAATAAGGAACAGCAGACACTCACACACTCTGTTGGTGAGGTCTAGCATTACACAAAGTTGCAAAGGGAATTGATATGTCGATGATTCTTTAAATTACTTCTCCAGAACACCCAGGAAAACCTCAAAAGTTACACGCTGAACTTCAAGAAGCAAACCATCCCTCATTGAGACAAAAAGTGTTGCTCCATCACCTGTGCATCAAAGTACCTCAAAATGGTCTTGTGGTTACCATCGACACCACAATAAACTTAGTAGCTCCAGATAGTCCTTGACTTAGGACCTCGGTTGAACTCAAAATTTAAGTTGCTAGGTGAGAAATTTGTTAAGTGAATTTTGCCCCATTTTATGCCTTTTCTTGCCACGGAATCACTACAGTTGTTAAGTTGTGAAGTGAATCTGGCTTCCCCATTGACTTTGCTTGTCAGAAGGTTGCAAAAGGTGATCATGTGACCCTTGGGATGCTGCAACCGTCATAAATATGAACCAGTTATCAAATATCCGAAGGTAAATCACGTGACCGCGGCGACGCTGCAATGGCGTTAAGTGTGAAAAATGGTCATAAATCACTTCTTTCAGTACTGTTATAGCTTTGGACGGTCATGAAATTAACTGTTGTAAGTCGAGGACTACTTTCATATACCACCACCCTTGCTCTAAAAGAAATCTGTGGCAAATTTCTTTGCATGGTAACAATATCATATAATTTGCCTGGGGATAATTGTATACATTGCAAAGCACCAAATTAGGCAACCTCCTTTCCTTGAACAACAAAATCTGCATAATTTGAGGCATAAAGGTTTCTCCTGATATCTAGAGCAACCTTTCTATCTATAGGTTCTGCCTGTTTTTGAAATAATAGCAATAATGCACTCTATAACATTACTTTGAAAGAATTACCAAGGAAAATATTTTGAGGATAATGACTCTATTACACTGTCAATGTACTTGTAAACCATTTTATTGCATGATTTTGAGATCCTATTTATGCAAGTTTATCCCACATTCACTCCACCCCCTTACATACCACGGACAGCCTACATTCAGAGTGTAAGTTGCCTCCGGCTTTTAGCAGTTGCTGAATAAATAAATATGCTTTTAATGTGTTTGCACTGTCAATTATTCACTTGTAAAGTGGAAATTGAAAAAGGTTCAGGGGATTTACTGCAAAGTTAACTCTCAAATATTATAACAATTCCTAGCAAATCTTAAACTTCTGATATATGGATGAAAATAATGAAAAAGCTATTATCTCATAGAGGCACCAATAGAATACCATTTTAAATTAATGTTCAGCTGTTCTGTAATGATGCATGCACAGTAGTATACAGGAGGTTTTACCTTCTACTTGCACAACCAGACTGACCTATTAAGATAAATAGAAAGAAAACACATTTTGGTTTGGAAGAACAGAAGTAAGAACGGGATGCTTTTCTCTGGCAGCACCAATACTGTAGAACAGCCCTAGATGGATATTAAGCTAGCCCCTCTTTGTGGACACTCAGAAATAGCTGAAGATAGAATGATTTCAGAAAACCTTCCCCTGATTTTATGATGTGATGCTTAACCTTCATTTTTTTTTCTTCGCTTGGGGCTGCTTTTATTGTTGTTAGTATGATGTTTCAGATGTGGCAGTGGAGCATCTGAATATTAAATATTTCCCCCTCCCACCAACTTTTTTTTAAGCTAGGATAAAATACCACCTCCATCCACACACAGGTTCTTAAAAGGAACCGCTAAAAGACCAGGCAATCCAATTAGGATGCAAGGTGGGTGTGATCCTTTGTTGCATGCTAAGGCACTGTGCTTTTGGATGCCAAGTTTATCATAATTACAAAGAATAATTCTGGAGCAGAATTTTTATTTTACATCAAAGATCCTGCATTCAACTGGGTGTCATTCAACACATCATATTTCTGAATGACTAAAATCCTGAAGATTTAGGATTACTTATAATCTTAGGATTACTCAGGCCAGCTAAAGCTGGGGAAGCAGTATTTGGGGACCGTGATCCTACTTGGGTTCTTGAAAGCAAGCAAAAGGCATACATACCAATTAGTTGCTACAGTGAGCACAGCCATTCACAACACCCATTTACAGAAGCTGCAGAAGCTCCCAGGGTATCCTCTCCTGAGCCAAAGGAATTCTCATGGCCTCTAATGGCATTTCTACAAGTCAATATGGTATCAGAGCTGCAGATTTGCTTTGCATGATACCAGCTTTTAAAAAGTCAATTGATAAAAGGAACATGGAAGATAGCAAAGATGATGTCCAGGGGTCCTTCAGCACCCAGAAGCATTGTACTGTTTACAGGTGTTGCGACTTGTGTACTGTTTACAGGCTCTTGGCTTGTGGACCTCAACTCCCAGAATTCCTGAGCCAGCCATGGCTGGCACAGGAATTCTGGGAGTTGAGGTCACAAGTCATAAAGGGCCCGTCATTCTGCACCTTTGATCTAAGCTAAGGACACTTTTTCCCACTTACCACACCTGTGACTGGAAAAAGCAATGTAGCATTTCTCATGGCTGTTCCCCATTTGTGCAAGTTCTTTGACTCAGAATGTTCTAAACAATTTTTTAAAAAAATTACTCCATCTTTTGTTTCAATCTTTTGTTTTACTTAATAAAAACCACTTGTATGGCTTAAGCGGTCAGTTATGTTTGTATGTTTTCAATATTTCTCTTACTTTTTTTGCCAGTATTTGGTTATCAGTGGGAGCCAGATTTATTCGAAGCTATGGGTTTTGCTATTTTTCACATTTGAAATCCACATTTCCAAATCCGCATTTATTAAAGATGGGAATATGTTTTGTGTGTGTGTGTGTGTGTGTGTGTGTGCATCTGAAAAAACAGCTGTAGAACTAAATTCAGCCTCACTGTGATCCTGGGAAGAAAAAAAATCACTGAAGGATAAGTGTTGACAAAGATATCACGTTCTGTAGAACATAATACATAAAAGAAACAGTTATCTAAAAAGATAAGGCTGCTTAAATTTCACATAACTTCTTGTGTTAATTCCAGGCATGGTGTTAGAAGGCACCTGTCAAAAAAAAAAAGTCATTACAGATAGAATTCTGACCTACTCAATCTTGGTGCTGGAATCTATAGGGTCCTTATTATTGTCAGTACATGAGAACAATTAGGCTTTATGATAACACACAAAAAAAGAAAGAATCCCAACGTGGCTGCCACTTTACAGGGAACCATGCCATTTACTGGCGAAAACCAGTGATTAGACCACAATAGCAGCAGTAGATTAGTGATTTGCTTTATCTCTCTCTCTCACTTGCTCACTCTCTTTTAAAATGCATAGAAACCCACCACCTGGACAATACATTTTCCACCTAATCATCATCTCAGAAAAGATATTGTATTTGACAGGTCAAAGATACC
Organism: Crotalus tigris; assembly: GCF_016545835.1. NCBI lineage: Eukaryota > Metazoa > Chordata > Lepidosauria > Squamata > Viperidae > Crotalus > Crotalus tigris. The sequence continues at coordinate 3,150 of NW_024097267.1, read as the reverse complement.
TTCACAAAGAATTGTGGGCTTTCAGCTTACGAATGCATAATGGGTGTTAATTTACAAGTTAGGCTGTTCTGTCGCTGAGTTTCAAAGCGTAAAAGCTATATCTTAAGAATTCATTTGGGGTGCAGAAAATTAATCAGAAAGGTGTTTGCATTTTTGAGAAGCCAATGTCTTCCTGTGCAAGGTGTATTCAGATGAATATTGTCTGTTCTAATGACTAACTTTATATTCTCAGTGCCTATAGTGTTGTGAAATGCTAGGTTAAAAAAGGACTTCCTTTTTTCAGTCGACAGAAAGTTCATCAGAATCCATTTCTCTGTAGAAATACTCTTGACGCAATATTCCATTAGTTTCAACTTTTTTTTTAACAACACATTTAACATAAGATACTATCCATTTATTAGTTAATGATACAGAATTATCATTTGGGGATATAATTCTAACATGTGGGTTGGGATTATATCCCTAACATCTCTTCCTTTCCCTTGTATTTAGTTCAAAGATATTGAATTTATAGCCCTTTTCAATTCTAATGAACATGATAAGAGATCCTGCATACATAAACATAACACGTTTGTATTAACTTTTATAATAAGTATATGAAACCAGTCTGGCATAACTCGTTCAGTGAAAAAGAGGTAAGGGTTCAAACTTATTTCGAGTCCATCCCTGCATTGTTTTTGTTAATTGTTATCATTAATCCCAGGAGGAAGAGCAAAGGTGTTCTTGTATGTGTACCATTGAACACTTGTTTCCGCTGCATTAAACACATTAAGCTCTGGCATTCAAAACATGCTTCTAACTAGGCCCTGAATCAAATCACACAGGCAAGAACCAGTTGTGACAGCTTTTGCTACCTAAATTGAAATGTAAAATTCTCCCGTGGATTTTTGCCTAGGTTAAAAATCATTTAGGAGTTTACCTGAAGCTGTGCAAATGACCCCAAGTCTAATGAAGTGCAATACAGCATACATAAAGTATGTATGTATGTGTGTGTGCTGTGACCAAACTAACAGTATTGTATTGTTGACATGACTATTCACATGGGAAAGAAGTAGAGATCATTGTGGTCCCCTTCTCTGTTGTATAATATATAGATTTTCTTCATGACTATCTGTCCGTAACCTAATATTTCAGTTCTTCCAATGAAATGGTGCACTCATCACTGCTGTACCTGAGTCCATCCACCTTGCTGTAGGCCATCCTTTTCTTTTCTTTTTTTCCCCACCTTTCCCAGCATTAGGGCCATCTCCAGAGAGCTAGATCTTCATAATAAAAAAAAATTCAGTTATAGCCAGGTGCCCTCTGAATTTTAGTTTATTTATATGCTGCAATGGTCTAAAGCAGGGGCCCCCAACCTGCGATCCGTGGCCCACTACTGGTCCATGGCCTACTGGCCACCAGGCTGTTGAACAGGCTGGTTAGAGCATGCACATGTCTGCGTGCACTCACCCCCACTTGTGCTAGCGCTGCTGTTGCTACGAAAACAGGGTGGCGCATGGCGTGAAAACTGGGTGGTGTGTGACGTGAAAACTGGGCAGCATGAAGCATGAAAATGGGGGAAAACTGGGCTGTGCCTGTTGTGAAAACCGGATGGTGTGCCATGGAAACCAGGCGGTGCATGATGCAAAAACCAGGCAGTGCATGGTGTGAAAACCCAGCCTGTGTGCAATAACCAGGCACTGCACAGTGCAAAAACAGGGGAAAACCAAGTGGCGCATGAAAACCAGGCACTGCATGGCACAAAAACAGGCAGTGCTAGCACCCACATGGCAAAAGTGGTGCAGTGCTAGCGAGTGACATGCGGGTGCTAGCACCGCCCTGCTTGTGTTGCACATGTTCGCGGCCCCGCTTGAGTGTGTGCGCATACTCATGCATAAATTGCTTCCCCTCCTTTTCCCTCCGGTCCGCCAACTGAGAAAGGTTGGAGACCTCTGATCTAAAGTCAAGCACAGCAAAGAAATAACTCAGGCTTCTAACTACAGTATATTTGTTCTTTGCCAAATGAGCATTTGTCACAAGGATTGGCTGCTTCTTTGGGAAGTCAGGAGACTTTGGAGTGGATTAGAAGTAGCTGAGAAGGATAATGAGCCATCCAAGGAGTGGTTTAAATATTTTTTCCCAAGAATTCAGATTTGTCAAAGTCACATGACATTATCCGCATCCTTATTTTTTTACGTGTCATAGAAGGAATAGACTGCCATCTGGGTTATACCTGATTCAAATCAAAACACTAAGTGTTTTGACTCAGAAATCTTTGGTTCCATTTGCTTCTTGCTAATTTTATTGCCACTCTCCATTTTTATCTATCATCTATCTGTCTGTCTGGCCTGTCTCTATCTATTTATCTATCTATCTATCTATCTATCTATCTATCTATCTATCTATCTATCTATCATCTATCCATCTATCCATCCATCCCTGTAATCTATGCATAGGATAAACAGAAATCTTATTTCTTAGGAAGCTTGAGTCAAATTGTATAAAAAAACAGATAAGTACATAAATAGGCTGATACCTATCTATCCTTCTTTTTATACATTCTAAGTCTTGCTAAGCTAAGTTTTCTGTTCATCCTATCTGTGGTAAAATTATTGCTCTGGCATATCATTCAAAAACCAGTGCACAACAATCTGTTCAAATCTCTAGGTTCATTTAAGATGTGAACACTGTTATACCTGAGGTTAGCTCTCAGATCTACCATCTTATTTGTTTTTCTTCTTTTTTTATTGTATGATTTTTTTTAACCAACATGCTTATTGTTAAAATATTTGAATACAAAGGAAGTAGTGGGAAAAAAAACCCCAAGATGATACAAAGAGGCTGCCACATTTGAATCAAATCATAAGTAAAAGTAAATATTTTTTAGTGACACATCCTCCTTCCTTCCATTTGTATCCCCAACCACAAGCATATTTAGACATTTGAAACACACACACACACACACACACACACACACAGTTTTGCCATTGAAGTATATTGTTCAATTTTAGTCTCCTTATTTAAAAGGATGAAGATGGAAGAATGAGATGAATTCCCCAATCATTTTAGGGCAGGCGATTAGTGTATTTTCCCCAACACATTTTTTAAAATAGCAATGGATTTTTATGCTATTATGTTAGAGGCTGCTTTATGGAGCCTCTATTCAAGCCG
>NW_024097266.1:0-9484 GCF_016545835.1 Crotalus tigris | reverse complement strand
CCAACAATTGTGATATGAGCGCAGGCCTACCTTTTGAAGGAAAGGTCAGATACGGAAAACACATGCTTTTTCGGGTTCCCCAACCTGTGGGAAACCTGAGTATATGCATACGTTGTGAATTTGAGGTCAGTTTCACATTTTGAGTTTTCATGCTTAATTGGCTCTTTGCCAACAATTGTGATATTAGCGCAGGCCTACCTTTTGAAGGAAAGGTCAGATACGGAAAACACATGTTTTTTCGGGTTCCCCAATCTGTGGGCAACCTGAGTATATGCATACATTGCGAATTTCAGGTCAGTTTCACATTTTGAGTTTTCATGCGTAATTGGCTTATTTGCCAACAATTGTGATATTAGCGCAGGCCTACCTTTTGAAGGAAAGGTCAGATACGGAAAACACATGTTTTTTCGGGTTCCCCAACGTGTGGGCAACCTGAGTATATGCATACATTTCGAATTGGAGGTCAATTTCACATTTTGAGTGTTCATGCTTAATTGGCTTATTTGCCAACAATTGTGATATTAGCGCAGGCCTACCTTTTGAAGGAAAGGTCTGATACGGAAAACACATGTTTTTTCGGGTTCCCCAACGTGTGGGCAACCTGAGTATATGCATACATTTCGAATTGGAGGTAAGTTTCACATTTTGAGTTTTCATGCTTAATTGGCTTATTTGCCAACAATTGTGATATTAGCGCAGGCCTACCTTTTGAAGGAAAGGTCAGATACGGAAAACACATGTTTTTTCGGGTTCCCCAACGTGTGGGCAACCTGAGTATATGCATACATTGCGAATTTCAGATCAGTTTCACATTTTCAGTTTTCATGCTTAATTGGCTTATTTGCCAACAATTGTGATATTAGCGCAGGCCTACCTTTTGAAGGACAGGTCAGATACGGAAAACACATGTTTTTTCGGGTTCCCCAACGTGTGGGCAACCTGAGTATATGCATACATTTCGAATTGGAGGTCAGTTTCACATTTTGAGTTTTCATGCTTAATTGGCTATTTGCCAACAATTGTGATATTGGCCCAGGCCTATCTTTTGAAAGAAAGATTGTATATGGAAAACACATGTTTTTTCGTGTTCCCCAATCTGTGGGCAACCTGAGTATATGCATTCATTTCGAATTTGAGGTCAGTTTCACATTTTGAGTTTTCATGCTTAATTGGCTATTTGCCAACAATTGTGATATTGGCCCAGGCCTATCTTTTGAAAGAAAGATTGGATATGGAAAGCACATGTTTTTTCGTGTTCCCCAATCTGTGGGCAACCTGAGTATATGCATACATTTCGAATTTGAGGTCAGTTTCACATTTTGAGTTTTCATGCTTAATTGGCTATTTGCCAACAATTGTGATATTGGCCCAGGCCTATCTTTTGAAAGAAAGATTGGATATGGAAAACACATGTTTTTTCGTGTTCCCCAATCTGTGGGCAACCTGAGTATATGAATACATTTCGAATTTGAGGTCAGTTTCACATTTTGAGTTTTCATGCTTAATTGGCTATTTGCCAACAATTGTGATATTGGCCCAGGCCTATCTTTTGAAAGAAAGATTGGATATGGAAAACACATGTTTTTTCGTGTTCCCCAATCTGTGGGCAACCTGAGTATATGCATACATTTCGAATTTGAGGTCAGTTTCACATTTTGAGTTTTCATGCTTAATTGGATATTTGTCAACAATTGTGATATTGGCCTAGGCCTATCTTTTGAAAGAAAGATTGGATATGGAAAACACATGTTTTTTCGTGTTCCCCAATCTGTGGGCAACCTGAGTATATGCATCCATTTCGAATTTGAGGTCAGTTTCACATTTTGAGTTTTCATGCTTAATTGGCTATTTGCCAACAATTGTGATATTGGCCTAGGCCTATCTTTTGAAAGAAAGATTGGATATGGAAAACAGATGTTTTTTCGTGTTCCCCAATCTGTGGGCAACCTGAGTATATGCATACATTTCGAATTTGAGGTCAGTTTCACATTTTGAGTTTTCATGCTTAATTGGCTATTTGCCAACAGTTGTGATATTGGCCCAGGCCTCTCTTTTGAAGGAAAGGTCAGATACGGAAAACACATGTTTTTTCAGGTTCCCCAATCTGTGGGCAACCTGAGTATATGCATACATTGCGAATTTCAGATCAGTTTTACATTTTGAGTTTTCATGCTTAATTGGCTTATTTGCCAACACTTGTGATATTAGCGCAGGCCTACCTTTTGAAGGAAAGGTTGGATACGGAAAACACATGTTTTTTCGGGTTCCCCAACGTGTGGGCAACCTGAGTATATGCATACATTTCGAATTTGAGGTCAGTTTCACATTTTGAGTTTTCATGCTTAATTGGCTATTTGCCAAAAATTGTGATATTAGCGCAGGCCTACCTTTTGAAGGAAAGGTCAGATACGGAAAACACATGTTTTTTCGGGTTCCCCAATCTGTGGGCAGCCTGAGTATATGCATACGTTGCGAATTTGAGGTCAGTTTCACATTTTGAGTTTTCATGCTAAATTGGCCATTTGCAACCATATGGGATTTAGGCCCAGGCCTACCTTTTAAAGGAAAGGTTGGATACGGAAAACACATGTTTTTTCGGGTTCCCCAACCTGTGGGCAACCTGAGTATATGCATACATTTCGAATTTGAGGTCAGTTTCACATTTTGAGTTTTCATGCTTAATTGGCTATTTGCCAACAATTGTGATATTGCCCCAGGCCTATCTTTTGAAAGAAAGATTGGATATGGAAAACACATGTTTTTTCGGGTTCCCCAACCTGTGGGCAACCTGAGTATATGCATCCATTGCGAATTTGAGGTCAGTTTCACATTTTGAGTTTTCATGCTAAATTGGCCATTTGCCAACAATTGTGATATTGGCCCAGGCCTACCTTTTGAAGGAAAGGTTGGATACGGAAAACACATGTTTTTTCGGGTTGCCCAACCTGTGGGGAACCTGAGTATATGCATTCCTTTCGAATTTGAGGTCAGTTTCACATTTTGAGTTTTCATGCTTAATTGGCTATTTGCCAACAATTGTGATATTGGCCCAGGCCTACCTTGTGATGGAAAGGTCAGATACGGAAAACACATGTTTTTTCGGCTTCCCCAACCTGTGGGCAACCTGAGTATATGCATACATTTCGAATTGGAGGTCAGTTTCACATTTTGAGTTTTCATGCTTAATTGGCTTATTTGCCAACAATTGTGATATTAGCGCAGCCTACCTTTTGAAGGAAAGGTCAGATACGGAAAACACATGTTTTTTCGGGTTCCCCAACGTGTGGGCAACCTGAGTATATGCATACATTGCGAATTTCAGGTCAGTTTCACATTTTGAGTTTTCATGCTTAATTGGCTTCTTTGCCAACAATTGTGATATTAGCGCAGGCCTACCTTTTGAAGGAAAGGTCAGATACGGAAAACACATGTTTTTTCGGGTTCCCCAATCTGTGGGCAACCTGAGTATATGCATACATTGCGAATTTCAGATCAGTTTCACATTTTCAGTTTTCATGATTAATTGGCTTATTTGCCAACAATTGTGATATTAGCGCAGGCCTACCTTTTGAAGGAAAGGTCAGATACGGAAAACACCTGTTTTTTCGGGTTCCCCAACCTGTGGGCAACCTGAGCATATGCATACATTTCGAATTTGAGGTCAGTTTCACATTTTGAGTTTTCATGCTTAATTGGCTATTTGCCAACAATTGTGATATTGGGCCAGGCCTACCTTTTAAAGGAAAGGTCAGATACGGAAAACACATGTTTTTTCGGCTTCCCCAATCTGTGGGCAACCTGAGTATATGCATCCATTTCGAATTTGAGGTCAGTTTCACATTTTGAGTTTTCATGCTTAATTGGCTATTTGCCAACAATTGTGATATTGGCCCAGGCCTATCTTTTGAAAGAAAGATTGGATATGGAAAACACATGCTTTTTCGGGGTCCCCAACGTGTGGGCAACCTGAGTATATGCATCCATTTCGAATTGGAGGTCAGTTTCACATTTTGAGTTTTCATGCTTAATTGGTCATCTTTAATTATCAAACATAGAAACTCCCAATTCTGCCTTCTCTGGATTCTGCCATAAGAGGGAGAAAAGGGGGAGAGCAAAGGGGCTTTATGGCCCTCACTTCCTTCAGAACACTTCAAAGGACTGAATGTGTGTTTATTGTGGCCTCTAAGCTTTAACATATCAAAGAAGAGTAATTGCCTTTCATGTAGTTATCTGAAGCCTCCATCCAGACGGAAGAAGAAAGGGGATGGAATTGTGATACTTGAAACTATCACTGGAAGGGGGGTTGATTGGGTGGGACTACTGGGGAACCCCTTAAACCTTGAATGGGAGAGCTTGGACCCCAAGTCCTGTCTAGCATGCCTGCAACCATTTTCTCTTAATAAAGGATTCCTGTTGGAAGAATTATTCCAAGAGTTCTGTCTTCTTAAGATGCAAAGTGGGGTGGGTCATTACATTAGACAGGACTTGCAAAATTAATCCACCTGGAAGGTAGACCCTTGCCGGGGGATTTTGCAAAAATTTACCATGTCAGACAACGAAGCAAGAGAGGGAGAAAACTCCCTGGAAGGAGAGCCGCTGACCCAGTTGGAACCTTGCCAGATGTTGGGATCCGAGAGGCCAGATTTCTCAGAAGAAGAAGTGGTGGAGACACAGGACCACAAGCCTCGCTGGTCGATGGGCGTTGGAAAGAAAAGCGAGTGGGGAAAGGAATCAAGTAAAGTGACCCTGAGACGGGGGACCAAGCAACCAGAATGGAAGCAGGAGAGGGAGAAATCCCTGCACGCAAGTGAAGAGGGAGGAAGCTGTATGCCGTACTCAGACTGGATCCTAGAGAGAGCTATTGACCTGATGAAGAGAACTCTCAGCTCCCTAGGAGAGGAGATTCCTGAGCCCTACGCCCGCCCCAGTTCCTGGAGTCACAAAGGGAGAGACACCGAGGGGGACGTGGAACCTGCAACCCCAGGGACATTTACTGATCCAGGAGCTCCCACCCCCTACCGGACCCAAGATGGACATCTGGACGGAAGACACTACCACCCACCATGGAGGCACCGATCCATTCCAAGACGTCCACCGTTGGAGGTGAAATTCAAAGGGGAGCCAACACGCTTGGGGTTTTTCCTAACCCAAGTCCTCAGCTACATGGAGGAATATGGGCAGGACATCCCCAGCGACAAAGCCCGCATCCGGATCGGGCAATCTGCCCTGGATGGACCAGCTGCAGATTGGGTGGTGAACCTGCATGACTCCAATGCCCCAGAACTCAGTAACTTCAACCGTTTCATGTCCTCGTTGAGAAGACGATTTGAAGACCCCCTGGCTGATCGCAAAGCCCGTGAAAGAATAACAACGATGAGGCAGGGCAAACGCCCAGTGGATGAGTATACACAAGAATTCCGAGCCATTGCCAGCAAACTGAATTGGCCAGAAGACATCCTCCTTGGCCGTTTCAAAGACGGACTAAACTATGATCTATATGATGCTTGCCTGCCCCGAGGAGACCCACATCGACTTGAGGAATGGTACGTCTTGGCAGAGGAAGCAGAGATCGACATATTGAAGAGGCATCGCCGAGGAAAACAATGGAGCCGCCCCCCGCCTGAGCTGACACACCAACCGGTGAAATCATCGGATACAGCCAAGAAGCAGATGGGGTGTTTCAAGTGCGGAAGAGAAGGGCATCGAGCTGTAGAATGCCGCTCAAAGGCCCCCCAGCACAACCCAGACAGATCCCCAATCAACAAACCCAGAGGGTATTCAGCTAAGCCAAAAGAAACAGCCATGAAAATGATGGAAATTGCAGAAAACCCCACCTCTGCTCACCAAGGGGAAAGAACTCCAGCCTACACCACAGGGACGGTGGATGCCTCAGATGACAGCTCGGAAGGCGAACCCCTGGTAAGTGGACGCATCACACCCATCTTCAAAACAGTGACTATATTAATCCCCCCCATGCCCGAAGCTGTGAAGGTGAAAGCCTTAATAGACTCTGGCTGCACCCGCTGCCTCATTAGCCCAACACTAGTGGGGAATCTGGGCATCCCATCCAGGAGACTGGAACAACCAATCTCATTTGGCCAGCTAGATGGATACATAGCAGGGGGGGTGCCAGCTACCCTAGCCACTCTGCCAATACACCTCTCCCTGGGCAACCATGAAGAGGACTTAACGTTTGTGGTGACCCCAGGTATGGAATGCCCAATGATTCTAGGGATGGAATGGTTGAAAAAATGGAACCCCTGGGTAAATTGGAGGACGACAGAAATCAAATTCCCGAAGGGGGACCCTATGGACTTAAAACCCCAAGAGAGGCTACCAGAATCAAGAATAGAAAAAGCATCCATAGGAGAGGAAAAAAGATTAACAGAAATACCAGAGGAATATAGGGACCTTGCTGAAGTCTTCAGTGAGGAGAGGGCGAATGAGCTTCCCCCCCACCGACCCACAGACTGTACCATTGAATTCAAGCCTGGGGCAAAACTCCCGAAACCCAGATTATACTCCATGAGCCCAAAGGAGAAGGAGGAAATGGAAAGATTTATTAAAAAAAACCTGGAGAGAGGTTTCATTGAACCAGCTAAGCCTAAAGTGGCTGCCCCGGTCCTTTTTAGAGAGAAGAAGGATGGCTCTTTACGTTTATGCGTGGATTATAGGGCCCTGAACACAATCAGTGAAAGCAACCTATACCCGCTGCCCCTCATGAAAGACATGCTGTCACACCTATCGAAAGGGAAAATTTTTTCTAAACTAGACTTAAGGGAAGCTTACTATCGCGTGAGAATCAAGGAAGGGGACGAATGGAAGACTGCATTTAACTGCCCCATGGGGTGCTATCAATTCAAAGTCTTGCCATTTGGATTACAAGGGGGCCCTGCAGTCTTTATGCAATTAATCAATGACGTTCTAAGGGAGCACCTGTTTAAGGGGGTCCTTGTTTACTTGGACGACATTCTTATCTTTACCGAAACAAAAGAAGAACACGTCAAACTTGTCAGAGCGGTTTTAAAGAAGCTGCGAGCCGCTCACCTATATGCCAAACTCTCAAAATGCGAATTCCACCAGGAAAGGATAGACTACCTAGGCTATCGCATATCCCCACAGGGCATTGAAATGGACCCAGAGAAGGTCAGAGCAGTATTAGAATGGGCACCACCCCGCACAAGAAAGCAACTACAAAGTTTCCTGGGCTTTGCAAATTTTTACCGCCAATTCATCCCCTCATTTGCACAGATAGCCTTGCCCCTCACCAACTTACTAAAAACGAAGGGAACATCCTCAGTAAAACCTAGCCAGCCACTAACATGGACAATGGAGTGCCAAGCAGCGTTTGAGAGACTAAAGAGACTTTTTTCTGCCGAACCAGTACTAAGGCACCCAGATATGGACAAGCCCTTCATAATACAGGCAGATGCAAGTGATGTGGCAGTGGGGGCTGTGCTATTACAAGAAAATGATGATGCAGTATTGCAACCCTGTGCATATACATCAAGAAACTCACGGAAACAGAACAGCGCTGGCCCGTATGGGAGAAGGAGGCTTATGGGATACGTTGGGCATTACTCACGTGGCGACAGTTCCTGGAAGGCAACAAAATCCCCTTCCAGGTATGGACTGATCACAAAAATTTAGAAGCCCTGAAAACTTACAGGAAACTCAATCCCAAACAAGCCCGCTGGTCCCAGCATTTTCACCAATTCCAATTTAAGCTCAAACATTTACCAGGAAGAAAGAACTTCCTGGCAGATGCACTATCTCGCATGCCCCAATATAACAGCGCACGGACCACAGACTCTAGACCAATAATGGCAGAATCACAACTGGCAGCGCCAGTAACCACAAGAACCCAAGCCAAAATAAAACCACAACTGGACAGCCAAACTGGGATTGAATTCAGAAAAAGTTTGGAAACAGATGATTGGTTCCAGACAAACAAACATGTGTGCACAATGAGAGACGGATTGCCTGGGGTAGGGGAAAAGTTATATATACCAACAACTCAAAGACTAACTTTCATGCAACTTTGCCATGACACAAAATCAGCAGGGCATTTTGGATTTGTAAAAACTTTACACTTAATTAAACGGCAATTTTGGTGGCCATAAATAAAAAAGGACATAGAAAGTTATGTTGCCAGCTGCCCAACCTGTGCATCAGCAAAGAGGTTGCAAGGGAAATCGCCAGGGCTGTTACAACCAGTGGCAAGTCCCTAAGCCCCCTGGAGGGAAATAGCCATGGATTTTATAGTGGAATTGCCTGAAAGCAATGGGAATACTGTTATCTGGACAGTCACGGACCTATTTTCCAAACAGGTGCACTTTATACCTTGCCAAAAAATTCCCACTGCAAAGGCCTTAGCAAAACTTTTTATCCAGCACATTTACAGATTGCACGGGGCACCCCAACGCATCATCTCTGATAGGGGAGTGCAATTTACGTCTACATTTTGGAAGGAATTTTTATCCCTCTTAGGGACCACTCAGGGACTGACATATAGCCATCACCCTCAGACAGATGGACAAGCGGAACGCTGCCAGTCGGTACTTGAGCAATATTTGAGATGTTTTTTAAATTTCCAACAGAGTGATTGGACGGACTTACTTCCTTTGGCAGAAGTTGCCTACAATAATGCAGTCCACTCCAGCACAGGCTACACTCCTTTTCAAATAGCCAACGGCCAAAGTTTCAACCCTATGCCAGAGTTGACCCCAAAAGAACCAACGATCCCGTCACTGAAAGAATGGATGGAAAGCCTACAAAACACCTGGCCAATAGTCAGAAAATCACTAGATGAAGCTAGGCGGGCATACAACGCACAAGCCGATAAAAAAAGGGTTGAGCCTACACCATTCATTATAGGAGAAATGGTGTACTTATCTACAAAATACCTAAAGTCCCTACAGCCCTGTAAAAAACTTGGACAAAAATATATAGGACCTTTTCCAATTAAAAGGATCATAAATCCAGTAACAGTAGAATTAGAATTACCCAAAAACCTCAGGCAAATACACCCAGTTTTTCATTGCAGCCTGCTGAAAAGAGAGCATCAGTCACCTCTACGGCCAAAAATCCCCCCCACCACCTCCAATCATGGTGGAGGGGGAACAACACTTCGAAATAAAAGAGATCCTTGACTCTAGGAGATATCGTGGAACAACTCAGTACCTAGTTGCCTGGAAACACCTCCCTGCCTCAAAAAATGAGTGGGTCCATAAACGTCACGTCAGAGCCCCGAAGCTATTGAAGAAGTTTCACACAGAGTATCCTAACAAGCCTAACTAAATTTTTTACTTGCGTTTTCTTTCAGGTGGATCTCTCTTATTGTTAAGAGGGGCCGGATGTCAGAATCCAATTATATTTCATCTTTAAATTATCAAATATAGAAACTCCCAATTCTGCCTTCTCTGGATTCTGCATAAGAGGGAGAGAAGGGGGAGAACAAAGGGGCTTTATGGCCCTCACTTCC
>NW_024097265.1:0-88900 GCF_016545835.1 Crotalus tigris | reverse complement strand
GGTTTTGAAATTTCTTTAGCCAATTCCTCTTGGATTGCCAACTCGTGAGTTTTCTCTTCATATTCTGCATTTTTTGCTTTGGGAGCCACCTGTAGCCACCTCTTTTCCTTTAGAGGCACTAGTCCCCCTGCCCACTTCCTCCATTTTTCAGCCACTGTAACTGAAGCAAGTTTCCCTTGCTCTCCCTCAGGATTTCCAGTGGTTGTTGCAAATCCTCGCCGTTTTGTTAATAACCTAAAAAATAGGACTTCTTCACTCGGATTTTTTCCAAGCCAATGGTCTCTCTGTAATGTTGCCTGATTGCTCTTTAATAGTTCTAGAGGGCTTTTACTTGAAGTAGGTTTGATTGGTTCTCTTGCATTTTTCCCAGTGGTTTTTGCAAATCCTCGTCTTTTTGTTCGGAGCCTAAGAAATACGTCTTCTCCTGTTGGATGTTTTCCAAGCCATTGACCTTTCTGTACTGCTTTATAGTGGCTCTTTAACCTTTCCAGATGGTTTTTAGTTTTCAAGCTGATTTCACCAGAGGGTTTTGAAATTTCTTTAGCCAATTCCTCTTGGATTGCCAACTCGTGAGTTTTCTCTTCATATTCTGCATTTTTTTGCTTTGGGAGCCACCTGTAGCCACCACTTTTCCTTTAGAGGCACTAGTCCCCCTGCCCACTTCCTCCATTTTTCAGCCACTGTAACTGAAGCAAGTTTCCCTTGCTCCCCCTCAGGATTTCCAGTGGTTGTTGCAAATCCTCGCCTTTTTGTTAATAACCTAAAAAATAGGACTTCTTCCCTCAGATTTTTTCCAAGCCAATGGTCTCTCTGTAATGTTTCCTGATTGCTCTTTAATCGTCAAGAGGGCTTGACTTGAAGTGGTTGATTGTCTCTCGCCATTTTCCATGGTTTTTGCAATCCTCTCTTTTTGTTAGGAGCCTAAGAAATACGTCTTCTCCTGTTGGATGTTTTCCAAGCCATTGACCTTTCTGTACTGCTTTAGAGTGGCTCTTTAACCTTTCCAGATTGTTTTTAGTTTTCAAGCTGATTTCACCAGAGGGTTTTGAAATTTCTTTAGCCAATTCCTCTTGGATTGCCAACTCGTGAGTTTTCTCTTCATATTCTGCATTATTTGCTTTGGGAGCCACCTGTAGCCACCTCTTTTCCTTTAGAGGCACAAGTCCCCCTGCCCACTTCCTCCATTTTTCAGCCACTGTAACTGAAGCAAGTTTCCCCTGCTCTCCCTCAGGATTTCCAGTGGTTGTTACAAATCCTCGCCTTTTGGTTAATAACCTAAAAAATAGGACTTCTTCCCTCGGATTTTTTCCAAGCCAATGGTCTCTCTGTAATGTTTCCTGATTGCGCTTAATCGTCAGAGGGCTTTTACGGAAGTAGGTTTGATGTTCTCTTGCATTTTCCAGTGGTTTTTGCAATCTCGTCTTTTTGTTAGAGCCTAAGAAAGAGTCTTCCCGTTGGCTGTTTTCCAAGCCATGGATCTTTCTGTACGTGCTTATAGTGGCATCCTTTAACCTTGCCAGATGGTTTGTTTCAAGCTGATTTCACCAGAGGGTTTTGAAATTTCTTTAGCCAATTCCTCTTGGACTGCCAACTCGTGAGTGTTCTCTTCATATTCTGCATTTTTTGCTTTGGGAGCCACCCGTAGCCACCTCTTTTCCTTTAGAGGCACTAGTCCCCTGCCACTTCCCCCTCATTTTTCAGCCACTGTAACGAAGCAAGTTTCCCTTGCTCTCCATCAGGGATTCAGTGGTGTTGCAAATCCTCGCCTTTTGTTAATAACTAAAAAATAGCGACTACAACACAAACTCTACTTCTTCCCTCGGATTTTTTTGCCAAGCCAATGGTTCTCGGTAATGTTTCCTGATTGTCTTTAACGTCAGAGGGCTTTTATTGAAAGTAGGTTGATTTGTTCTCTTGCATTTTCCCAGTGTTTTTGCAACTCCTCGTCTTTCGTAGGAGCTAGAACTACGTCTTCTCTGTTGGAGGTTTTCCAAGCCATTGACCTTTCGGTACGGGCTTTATCGTGGGCTTCTTTAACCGTTCCAGATGGTTTTTTAGTGTCAAGTGATTTCCACAGAGGGTTTGAAATTATTTAGACAATTCCTCTTGATTGCCAATCGTGAGTTTTATCTTCATATTCTGCATTTTTGCTGTGGGGAGCATGTAGCCACCTCTTTTCCTTTAGAGGCACTAGTCCCCCTGCCCACTTCCTCCATTTTTCAGCCACTGTAATTGAAGCAAGTTTCCCGTGCTCTCCCTCAGGATTTCCAGTGGTTGTTGCAAATCCTCGCCTTTTTGTAAATAACCTAAAAAAATAGGACTTCTTCCTTCGGATTTTTTTCCAAGCCAATGGTCTCTCTGTAATGTTTCCTGATTGCTCTTTAATCGTTCCAGAGGGCTTTTACTTGAAGTAGGTTTGATTTGTTCTCTTGCATTTTTCCCAGTGGTTTTTGCAAATCCTCGTCTTTTTGTTAGGAGCCTAAGAAATACGTCTTCTCCTGTTGGATGTTTTCCAAGCCATTGACCTTTCTGTACTGCTTTATAGTGGCTCTTTAACCTTTCCAGATGGTTTTTAGTTTTCAAGCTGATTTCACCAGAGGGTTTTGAAATTTCTTTAGCCAATTCCTCTTGGATTGCCAACTCGTGAGTTTTCTCTTCATAGTCTGCATTTTTTGCTTTGGGAGCCACCTGTAGCCACCTCTTTTCCTTTAGAGGCACTAGTCCCCCTGCCCACTTCCTCCATTTTTCAGCCACTGTAACTGAAGCAAGTTTCCCTTGCTCTCCCTCAGGATTTCCAGTGGTTGTTGCAAATCCTCGCCTTTTTGTTAATAACCTAAAAAATAGGACTTCTTCCCTCGGATTTTTTCCAAGCCAATGGTCTCTCTGTAATGTTTCCTGATTGCTCTTTAATCGTTCCAGAGGGCTTTTACTTGAAGTAGGTTTGATTTGTTCTCTTGCATTTTTCCCAGTGGTTTTTGCAAATCCTCGTCTTTTTGTTAGGAGCCTAAGAAATACGTCTTCTCCTGTTGGATGTTTTCCAAGCCATTGACCTTTCTGTACTGCTTTATAGTGCCTCTTTAACCTTTCCAGATGGTTTTTAGTTTTCAAGCTGATTTCACCAGAGGGTTTTGAAATTTCTTTAGCCAATTCCTCTTGGATTGCCAACTCGTGAGTTTTCTCTTCATATTCTGCATTTTTTGCTTTGGGAGCCACCTGTAGCCACCTCTTTTCCTTTAGAGGCACTAGTCCCCCTGCCCACTTCCTCCATTTTTCAGCCACTGTAACTGAAGCAAGTTTCCCTTGCTCTCCCTCAGGATTTCCAGTGGTTGTTGCAAATCCTCGCCTTTTTGTTAATAACCTAAAAAATAGGACTTCTTCCCTCGGATTTTTTCCAAGCCAATGGTCTCTCTGTAATGTTTCCTGATTGCTCTTTAATCGTTCCAGAGGGCTTTTACTTGAAGTAGGTTTGATTTGTTCTCTTGCATTTTTCCCAGTGGTTTTTGCAAATCCTCGTCTTTTTGTTAGGAGCCTAAGAAATACGTCTTCTCCTGTTGGATGTTTTCCAAGCCATTGACCTTTCTGTACTGCTTTATAGTGCTCTTTAACCTTTCCAGATGGTTTTTAGTTTTCAAGCTGATTTCACCAGAGGGTTTTGAAATTTCTTTAGCCAATTCCTCTTGGATTGCCAACTCGTGAGTTTTCTCTTCATATTCTGCATTTTTTTGCTTTGGGAGCCACCTGTAGCCACCTCTTTTCCTTTAGAGGCACTAGTCCCCCTGCCCACTTCCTCCATTTTTCAGCCACTGTAACTGAAGCAAGTTTCCCTTGCTCTCCCTCAGGATTTCCAGTGGTTGTTGCAAATCCTCGCCTTTTTGTTAATAACCTAAAAAATAGGACTTCTTCCCTCGGATTTTTTCCAAGCCAATGGTCTCTCTGTAATGTTTCCTGATTGCTCTTTAATCGTTCCAGAGGGCTTTTACTTGAAGTAGGTTTGATTTGTTCTCTTGCATTTTTCCCAGTGGTTTTTGCAAATCCTCGTCTTTTTGTTAGGAGCCTAAGAAATACGTCTTCTCCTGTTGGATGTTTTCCAAGCCATTGACCTTTCTGTACTGCTTTATAGTGGCTCTTTAACCTTTCCAGATGGTTTTTAGTTTTCAAGCTGATTTCACCAGAGGGTTTTGAAATTTCTTTAGCCAATTCCTCTTGGATTGCCAACTCGTGAGTTTTCTCTTCATATTCTGCATTTTTTGCTTTGGGAGCCACCTGTAGCCACCTCTTTTCCTTTAGAGGCACTAGTCCCCCTGCCCACTTCCTCCATTTTTCAGCCACTGTAACTGAAGCAAGTTTCCCTTGCTCTCCCTCAGGATTTCCAGTGGTTGTTGCAAATCCTCGCCTTTTTGTTAATAACCTAAAAAATAGGACTTCTTCCCTCGGATTTTTTCCAAGCCAATGGTCTCTCTGTAATGTTTCCTGATTGCTCTTTAATCGTTCCAGAGGGCTTTTACTTGAAGTAGGTTTGATTTGTTCTCTTGCATTTTTCCCAGTGGTTTTTGCAAATCCTCGTCTTTTTGTTAGGAGCCTAAGAAATACGTCTTCTCCTGTTGGATGTTTTCCAAGCCATTGACCTTTCTGTACTGCTTTATAGTGGCTCTTTAACCTTTCCAGATGGTTTTTAGTTTTCAAGCTGATTTCACCAGAGGGTTTTGAAATTTCTTTAGCCAATTCCTCTTGGATTGCCAGCTCGTGAGTTTTCTCTTCATATTCTGCATTTTTTGCTTTGGGAGCCACCTGTAGCCACCTCTTTTCCTTTAGAGGCACTAGTCTCCCTGCCCACTTCCTCCATTTTTCAGCCACTGTAACTGAAGCAAGTTTCCCTTGCTCTCCCACAGATTTTCCAGTGTTTGTTGCAAATCCTCGCCTTTTTGTTAATATCCTAAAAAATAGGACTTCTTCCCTCGGATTTTTTCCAAGCCAATGGTCTCTCTGTAATGTTTCCTGATTGCTCTTTAATCGTTCCAGAGGGCTTTTACTTGAAGTAGGTTTGATTTGTTCTCTTGCTTTTTTCCCAGTGGTTTTTGCAAATCCTCGTCTTTTTGTTAGGAGCCTAAGAAATACGTCTTCTCCTGTTGGATGTTTTCCAAGCCATTGACCTTTCTGTACTGCTTTATAGTGCCTCTTTAACCTTTCCAGATGGTTTTTAGTTTTCAAGCTGATTTCACCAGAGGGTTTTGAAATTTCTTTAGCCAATTCCTCTTGGATTGCCAACTCGTGAGTTTTCTCTTCATATTCTGCATTTTTTGCTTTGGGAGCCAACCGTAGCCACCTCTTTTCCTTTAGAGGCACTAGTCCCCCTGCCCACTTCCTCCATTTTTCAGCCACTGTAACTGAAGCAAGTTTCCCTTGCTCTCCCTCAGGATTTCCAGTGGTTGTTGCAAATCCTCGCCTTTTTCTTAATAACCTAAAAAATAGGACTTCTTCCCTCGGATTTTTTCCAAGCCAATGGTCTCTCTGTAATGTTTCCTGATTGCTCTTTAATCGTTCCAGAGGGCTTTTACTTGAAGTAGGTTTGATTTGTTCTCTTGCATTTTTCCCAGTGGTTTTTGCAAATCCTCGTCTTTTTGTTAGGAGCCTAAGAAATACGTCTTCTCCTGTTGGATGTTTTCCAAGCCATTGACCTTTCTGTACTGCTTTATAGTGGCTCTTTAACCTTTCCAGATGGTTTTTAGTTTTCAAGCTGATTTCACCAGAGGGTTTTGAAATTTCTTTAGCCAATTCCTCTTGGATTGCCAACTCGTGAGTTTTCTCTTCATAGTCTGCATTTTTTGCTTTGGGAGCCACCTGTAGCCACCTCTTTTCCTTTAGAGGCACTAGTCCCCCTGCCCACTTCCTCCATTTTTCAGCCACTGTAACTGAAGCAAGTTTCCCTTGCTCTCCCTCAGGATTTCCAGTGGTTGTTGCAAATCCTCGCCTTTTTGTTAATAACCTAAAAAATAGGACTTCTTCCCTCGGATTTTTTCCAAGCCAATGGTCTCTCTGTAATGTTTCCTGATTGCTCTTTAATCGTTCCAGAGGGCTTTTACTTGAAGTAGGTTTGATTTGTTCTCTTGCATTTTTCCCAGTGGTTTTTGCAAATCCTCGTCTTTTTGTTAGGAGCCTAAGAAATACGTCTTCTCCTGTTGGATGTTTTCCAAGCCATTGACCTTTCTGTACTGCTTTATAGTGCTCTTTAACCTTTCCAGATGGTTTTTAGTTTTCAAGCTGATTTCACCAGAGGGTTTTGAAATTTCTTTAGCCAATTCCTCTTGGATTGCCAACTCGTGAGTTTTCTCTTCATATTCTGCATTTTTTGCTTTGGGAGCCACCTGTAGCCACCTCTTTTCCTTTAGAGGCACTAGTCCCCCTGCCCACTTCCTCCATTTTTCAGCCACTGTAACTGAAGCAAGTTTCCCTTGCTCTCCCTCAGGATTTCCAGTGGTTGTTGCAAATCCTCGCCTTTTTGTTAATAACCTAAAAAATAGGACTTCTTCCCTCGGATTTTTTCCAAGCCAATGGTCTCTCTGTAATGTTTCCTGATTGCTCTTTAATCGTTCCAGAGGGCTTTTACTTGAAGTAGGTTTGATTTGTTCTCTTGCATTTTTCCCAGTGGTTTTTGCAAATCCTCGTCTTTTTGTTAGGAGCCTAAGAAATACGTCTTCTCCTGTTGGATGTTTTCCAAGCCATTGACCTTTCTGTACTGCTTTATAGTGGCTCTTTAACCTTTCCAGATGGTTTTTAGTTTTCAAGCTGATTTCACCAGAGGGTTTTGAAATTTCTTTAGCCAATTCCTCTTGGATTGCCAACTCGTGAGTTTTCTCTTCATATTCTGCATTTTTTGCTTTGGGAGCCACCTGTAGCCACCTCTTTTCCTTTAGAGGCACTAGTCCCCCTGCCCACTTCCTCCATTTTTCAGCCACTGTAACTGAAGCAAGTTTCCCTTGCTCTCCCTCAGGATTTCCAGTGGTTGTTGCAAATCCTCGCCTTTTTGTTAATAACCTAAAAAATAGGACTTCTTCCCTCGGATTTTTTCCAAGCCAATGGTCTCTCTGTAATGTTTCCTGATTGCTCTTTAATCGTCCCAGAGGGCTTTTACTTGAAGTAGGTTTGATTTGTTCTCTTGCATTTTTCCCAGTGGTTTTTGCAAATCCTCGTCTTTTTGTTAGGAGCCTAAGAAATACGTCTTCTCCTGTTGGATGTTTTCCAAGCCATTGACCTTTCTGTACTGCTTTATAGTGGCTCTTTAACCTTTCCAGATGGTTTTTAGTTTTCAAGCTGATTTCACCAGAGGGTTTTGAAATTTCTTTAGCCAATTCCTCTTGGATTGCCAACTCGTGAGTTTTCTCTTCATATTCTGCATTTTTTGCTTTGGGAGCCACCTGTAGCCACCTCTTTTCCTTTAGAGGCACTAGTCCCCCTGCCCACTTCCTCCATTTTTCAGCCACTGTAACTGAAGCAAGTTTCCCCTTGCTCTCCCTCAGGATTTCCAGTGGTTGTTGCAAATCCTCGCCTTTTTGTTAATAACCTAAAAAATAGGACTTCTTCCCTCGGATTTTTTCCAAGCCAATGGTCTCTCTGTAATGTTTCCTGATTGCTCTTTAATCGTTCCAGAGGGCTTTTACTTGAAGTAGGTTTGATTTGTTCTCTTGCATTTTTCCCAGTGGTTTTTGCAAATCCTCGTCTTTTTGTTAGGAGCCTAAGAAATACGTCTTCTCCTGTTGGATGTTTTCCAAGCCATTGACCTTTCTGTACTGCTTTATAGTGGCTCTTTAACCTTTCCAGATGGTTTTTAGTTTTCAAGCTGATTTCACCAGAGGGTTTTGAAATTTCTTTAGCCAATTCCTCTTGGATTGCCAACTCGTGAGTTTTCTCTTCATATTCTGCATTTTTTGCTTTGGGAGCCACCTGTAGCCACCTCTTTTCCTTTAGAGGCACTAGTCCCCCTGCCCCTGTTCTTGAAGTCCTCCTGTGAAAGATTTAAAATAAGATTATTTCAATCCATCGTTTTATGAAAAAACATACTTGCTATTTTTCTTTTCATCCATAGACATACAAATATCCACACTAAGGCAGCAAATACAATTGATACACCAACTGATATCAGTGCTATTGCCCACATAGGAAGTGTAATTCCTAGGACTGAAAAAAAAAGATGTTATGCTTTAGAGAGGATCTGGAATATTGTTTCAGAAATATAAGACATTAAATCAAAAAATTAAGTCACTTTCTTTTTAAAACAAGGATATAAATTCTGTTTTGCAAAAAATGTTGGTATTATTAAATACAAGTTTAATAAGTTCAGTTGTCATATTTTTCTATGTAATCCAAAAAAGGGATGGGATGCAAAACATTGCATCCCATCTCTTTTTTGGATTACATAGAAAAATATATTATGACAACTGAATTTATTAAACTTGTGTTAAAATTATAAAACCTGAGCAATATTATGTGCCAGATTTAATGTTAACTTCTCATAAGGAGATATAGAATTCTTGTACTAATTCACTCAAATAAAAAATGTATATCTATAACAATTGCTGTTTTTCAAGCAAATATTGCAAGTATTGAGGCTAATAGGGCCAACACTGAAATGTTCAAAATTTCAATGTTCAAGACATTGAAAAAAGTCATAACTTTTGTTATATCCAAAGAGATGAGGATTAGTAGGAAGCTGATCACCCCAGAAAGTGCCTGTCTGGCCTTACATTTTTAAGGTATTATTATAGAGAGCTTTCACCTTGGCTCAGTTTAATGCTCTATTCTCAGCAGCCATACTATAGTGGAAAAGTCTAAAATACGCCCATTTTGCAGTGAATGGCCATGGCAACTATACCTTCCATGGGAACTATCCAGTGGTGGGATTCAGCCTATTCACACCAGTTTGGCAGAACCGGTAGCTAATTTTTTGTTGCCCAGGCCCAGAATGGACTTCCAGAAGCGGCATCCACAGAGAACCAGTTGTTCACATATTTGAATCCCACCACTGGAACTATCCCACACTTCTTATAAACAAACAACAAAAGCTTTTAGTGCCGAGTTATTTCAAGTGGCAATGTCACATGAAATTGGGCCAAATTTATTATTTCAACATATGCATGATTCTACGTTAAGGATTTATTTAATCAGCAGTCCTTTTGGAAAAATCTTTGCTTGCGGACATTACCCTTTTGATAGAAATAAAAGCCAGTCTAAATTAAAGTGGGAAGAATACAAATTATATTCTGTGTCACAAAGGACAATACAATCTTTTCACAGTAGACTTCATCTACTCACCTGGAGCACCTGTATACATTATAGAGAACACATTAATAGTTATTGTAGCAGCATAGAACACTGGAAGGGCACGAAGACCATTTGGTACTGGATCTTCCTACATTAAAAGAAATATTTTTATATGTAATTGATAAAATCAGATTGCTTTTTAAAAAAATCAATGCATTATGCTCTAAACATTTTTAATACAAAAATTATTTCAGTCTGCTTGGAAAAACACTACAGTGATCAAAGGTAACCTGTGGCTTCGAATTTTGACATCAGCCCCATCAGCATAAGCACAAAATGAGAATATACAATGTTGATCTGCTGTATGATTTAATTTTAAAATTATAGAAGGTAAATTTTGGCTGGTTCTATTTTCTCCCCTAGAAAAGGCAAAAATTGCAATTGATATTGAATATACATAAATGTTTGTCACTAGGGAGACATATAATTTTATACACACACACACACACACACACACACACACACACACACTTCTCATATAGAACAAAAAAAATGATGGTCCCATCAGCCCAGAAGAGTAAAGCACATACTTCATTTTATAGAATGGTAAGATTCGAAGATCTGAACTATTTCCACTAAACTAAATACATTCCCTATCTATTCCATAACTTATTATTCTCTTACCTGTCTTGCTAGTTCAGCAATCCATTCAGGATTAAGTATACAGAAAGTTATCTTGAACAAACATTACAAAACATTAGACAAAGTTCTACAAGAACTCACCTCCCAAGTAAAAATGGGGGAGATACAACTATCAAGAGATGTTTGCCCTCTTCATAAATTACCAAGGAGTTTAACAGCCAAACAGATTTAATGTTTGCTATTATGTATTATATAATCGCTGAGAGGAATGGTAGTTCAAAATATTGCTTTTTTGAGCTGCTTCCAAGAACTTTCACCTTACCATATACCATATTATCTATTGTTTCACCCCCAGCCAAGGATCAGCTGCTAAGATAGCATCTTTCTTTGTAATGCTGTAGCTTCGATAGAAAGCCCTCCATTTTCAAGGAAATATTTAAATCCTACAGTAAACTCTTCACTTTTCTCTTACCATTTATGCAAGGGAAAATACAAAGACTTGCTAGGGAGCAAGTTTAGTATGCCAGAAATAAGGGACAGTGAACAATGGACTTCTATCTCCCTACCTTTCATTTTTAACATAATGGTAAAAGACCAGAAATGTGTATATTTTTAAGTTTAGTAACTGTTATTAGCACAAGATCTATGTCTGGTTTTCTTACACTTCCTATAACTGATACCAATGTTGTACGAGGGAAAATAAAGGAAGTGAAGATGTGAAAAGACAAATAAAAAAGAACAGAAGGACAACAATTGGAAAAAGAAATAGAACTTCATGATCAGTAGGGACAAAGGAATCAGGACAGAAAATGTTTTCTTTTTCAAAATTTCATATTTTTATCTATTTATTAAACTTAATACAATCTACTTTCATTATTTAATTTACATTTGAAAATATGAAGTTCTTTTTTAGCAAGCTGTATTTTTTTAAATCAATAAAATATAGCAATTCAATTTCATTTCATAAATAAAATTAATACAGTTGTGGGTTTTATTCCAGGCTGTTATGGAGGATTAGTCTAATGTAAAAAAAATTCGGATCAAGTATGTACTTATTTACATCTGGGGCAAATGTTTCTCTGCCAAATAAGAACATATTGCACAAAATAAAGAAGAATTTTTCTGAGAGGAGGCTGAGTCTTGCATTATTAGACAGGTCAGATCAGCTTTGCCACTACAGTAGCTTGAGTAGAAAAAATATATACCTAAAGCAGCGGTGTCAAGCTTAATTTCATTGAGGACCGCATCAGCATTGTGGTTGCCCTTGGAGGGGCCAGGTGGGTGTGGATAGCATGGGCGTGGTTTACTGGGTAGGTGTGGCTGGGGTATGCAGGGCCTACTGAGTGGGCATGACCAGCTTGACATCGCTCGCGTCAGGGGCGCCTGTGCAGGCCTGGGGTGGATCTAAGGGTCTCTGGAGTGCCAGGACATGGTTCATTAGAGGAGCCTCACCGTCCCTCTCAGGCCATGCGGGGGCCCCCCTGGTGGCATGGGCTGCCCAGAGCCTTGGACAGTGGAGGTCAAGCACCTAGCTCTTGAGTTCAGGGACCCCGCAGCCCAGCCTAGCCTAGCCCCACTTCCCCAAGGGGCACCCAGCTGCGCTTACCTCCTCCACGAGGCTGCTGCTGCTGTGCTCGCTCTCCTTGGACACGTTGCTCATGGTGTTGCGGGAGGGCAAAATGTGTGGGGGTGAGGGAAGCCCATTCCCTCTCCATGTGAGGAGACCCGGCTTTGTAACCAAAGCATCTTCAGCGATAGGATGGGAGACCACCAGGAGAGGTCAGGAGGAGGGGACAAGGGGATGGTGAAAGGGCAGCAGAGCTGCTCGGGGCCAAATGCTAAGGCAGGACTTCCCTCAGACCCTCCCTCCCTCTCATTATAATCTATCTTCCTTCCTTCCTTTCCCCTTTCTTCTTTTTCCTTCCCTCTTCATTCTTCTTTCCTTTTTCTTCCTTCCCCTCTTTTCCTTCTTTTTGTTGGTCTTTCCTCTTTCCTTTTCTCCTTTCCTGTCCCTTCTTGGATGCTCAAATGCAAAAGGGGAAAAATTTCTCGATGCCTCCTTGGCTTGTGATCAAATGCCACTTTTGCAACTAGTCTGTTGCCATTTAAAAGACCGAGAACAAACCAGGCTCAGTTTATCCCATGCTTATATTTAGTGAGGGCATCCACAGACAACAGTACAGCAGAACTGTCAAAATGGTGGCTGTGATAATTGATCAGAGCTTCTCTGTTTTTTTATGTGTAACGGCTTTAGCATTTCGGAACAGAGGTGAGTTAGTTGCTTTTCTATTAATACATAATCCTTTTAAAAAGAGCTCTCCGGCAGGGACCCTGCCATGGTCTAATTCAGACTGGAAATATAGCAAAAGAAAATATTTTCCCCTACTCTGCTTTGTCCTGTTTTCCCAACTGGAAATGACTGTTTGCAACATACAAGGAAGGGATACTTTCCTAAGAGTTCACAATCAAGAATACCAGTGTTAACTTAGATTGCCAATAAAGTCCTGTCTGTGACAAAAGAGAACACAAAATTGCTTTGAGTCCAAGTCTCAATGGATCCAGGATTGAAGCAGAACTGCATGAACTGGGGCATCTCCAACCAAGTTGCCTCTCCTTCCTTTCTTACTTTTTTCCCTCCCTCCCTCCCTCTGTTCCTCCCTCCCGCCATTCCTCCCTCCCTTTTTTCCCACCCTCCCTTTCTTCCTTCCTCCGTTCTCATCCTTCCTCCATGCTCAGGAAGGGGTGATGGGAGGGGGAGAGATTGCCAGCGCTGCCATGTTGCTGCCGGTCTTGCTATCCCACGTGGGCAGTCGGGGGCTATCCCGGTGAAAGGAAAGCCTCGTGGTGTGAGGCTGGAGGTGCTGGTGGGAGGTGCTGATCTACAACCTGGTTGCATCCATCAAAGCCAGAATGCACTCAGCCTTAGATCCACGGGGCAGCCCTGGAACCAGCAAGGAGCTGCCCTGCTGCCTCTGTCCTGCCCCCCCCCCAGGTGTGCGCACAGGAGATGGCCAGTGCCAGTGTCCTGGATGAAGTCAGCCTGCAGGGCAAGACAGCCAGCAGGAACACTGGACTCCATTTGTGTGTGTGCCCAGAGGGAAAGAGACGAGAAGGAGAGAAGGAAAGAAGAAAAGAACAAAGGTTCCATGGGGCAGCCCTGGAATCAGCAAGGAGCTGCCTTGCCGCCTCTGCCTTGCCCCCTGGATATGTGCAAAGGAGACGACCAGCACCAGCATCCTGGGTGAAGTCAGCCTGTGGTGCAAGACCACCAGCAGGGATGTTAGACTCTGCTTGCGTGTGTGCCCATATATTTAAGGCTGAGTGTGTTTTGGCTTTGATGGACACAACCAGATTGTAGATCAGTGCCCAATCGGCCTGGGCTGGGCTGAGATGCGGCAGACTGGTTCTTCGCTGTTTCCAGAGCAGATGCCCGGGCCGGATGGAACCACATAGCGGGCCGGACCCAGCCTGCAGGCCTTGTGTTTGACATGTCTGATCTAAAGTGTATAATTGTAGTTGCAATACTGGGAGATGGGACTGTGCAGATTTTTCTCCTTTTCATCTTAAATCCTACAGATAGTCCACAACCAACAACCATAATAGAGCCAGCCATTATGATTGAAAGTCATGATGGTGGTCAGGCAAGATTGCCTCACTTAACAACTCCCCTCCAAATCTCTCTGATGCAGTCATCAATCAATCAATCAGAATAGAGCTTGGAGATCTTCTAATCCAACCCCCTGCTCAAGCAGGAGACCCTGTACCATTTCAGATACATGGCTGTCCAGTCTTTTTTAAAAAACCTCCACTGATGAAGCACCTACAACTTCTGAAGGCAAGCTGTCTACTGGATAATTGTCCTCACTGTTAGAAAGTTTCTCTTTAATTCCAGGTTGCTTCTCTCCTTGATTAGTTAAATAACCATCTGGATTAAGTGAAGCATTGAGAGGCTCAGGGATGGGAAAGGCCCTGGGACGTTTAGAACAGGTCAGGTCCATCTGCTGTAGGCCTTGCAAGACCTCCCTCACTCTGAGACACTTCATGCAACATTTCCTTCCCCTCACAATTCCCACAGCCCTTTGGTATTCTTTACCCTCCACCTAGTCCCAACAGCACTCCTTCCCCCCCCAAGATTCCCACAGATCTTGTCCCTACTTTCCACCCAACTGACCCTACTCCTACTTTGCCTAGCTTTCCAAGATTTCCAGAGTTTCAGAGCTTGGGTTAGGGAACACTTCATTGCTGGGCCAAATGGCAGGATCCCAGAAGCAGCTGCCATTTTCCAAATGGCAACATTGAATAGTGATTACTCAGAAAATGGTGGCTATTTCCAGGATCACTCCACATGGCCCAGCAATGAAGCAGTCTGTTCTGCTTCCCTAACACAATCTATCCAGAGTTTTCCGCAGCAATGTGTAGACCATATTAGGAAAGCAAAACGAATTGCTCCTTCCTTGGCTACATGGCTGCAACCTAGAACAAATTGCCTTTTCAGTGCTGCCACAATTCAGTGCATCTGATTGACAGCCACTGGGATGGTGCTAGGTGGCCTAGCAACAAACCAACTCGGTATGCTTCCTAATCCAAACTGCAGAACTCTGGAGATCATGAAAGATAAGCTAGCAGTATAGGGCCTAGTGGGGTGGGAAGCAGGCTGTGGGGACATGGCTGTGGGTGAATGGGAGGAGATAGGCAGGGGGGGCACTGCAGTATCACTGTGGGTCGGTCATAAGGGCACTACAGTAGTCATGAATTCAGGACCCAGTCATAAGTACCTTTTTGGGGGGTGAAAAGATTGCTATGCTATCAATCACGTCAATGACTATTTGTACTTAATGTGTCCCTCTATATTCAATAAAAATGATTATTGTACCTGGAGAGTTACTGATTCGATGTATTTTTTTAGAGTAACATTAAAATGTATTCATCAAGGCCTCCGGTTCTGCGCAGCTAGTGTTACAGTTGAGGGATCGAGATGATCCAAGCCCTACGGCTGATTTCTCTCTGTTTGGGGACCCTAAATGGGCCCAAAGCCACCCAGGAGAGGTGGCAAGGAAGGAGGGAAGCCCCACTGATCCTGGGGAGATGGTGGTCGATCTGGACATCTGAGGAAAGCTCTCCAAAAACCAACAGAAGGCTAGAGTCATTCATGACTCCAGCCCAAGCTACATGCAGCCGAAGCCAAAAAGCACTAAACTAAGCATGATTGTAAACAGCGTGTGTGAACTGGGTAAGAATATTGATTTTCTCTCTTCTACCTGACTGATTTCCTGAGAGAGAAAAAAAAGAGAGAGAGAGAGAGAGAGAGACAGAGAGAGAGAGAGACAGAGAGAGAGAGAGCGAGAGCGAGACGGGGAGAGAAAACATTGTGGACTATCTACAAAGTGAGAACTATAAAACTTCGAAAAAAATTGACCTTCCTGGATTATAAATATTTTTAAAATTGTGACTTTAAAGTGATTGGCAGAGAAAGGATTTTTGGTTATTACGGAGCATCAGAGATCTGCAGAAAGAACATATCAAGAAAAAATAAATACTTACCAGGAGGAAATGTATGTTCTGTTACAACAAATGCAAATGATACTAACTTTAAACCATGAGGAACTTAAAAATGAATTTGAAAATTTAAAGGAATGCATTCTTAATTTAATGTCACAACAATTAAATGATCAGAAAACAAAAAAGTGAGAGATTATGTAAACAGACAACTGAATATAAACTAGTGGAGACTCAAGGGGTGAAAGATTTACAAGAAACATTGAACATGAACAAGGAGCTTCCAGTACGGGGCGACGGCGATGGCGGCTACTTAGTAGCCGTCCAGCTGGGAAGGTGTCAGAATCGCGGAGCACAGCGCGTATTAGCTGGCCCGCGGTTCGGAATCCCCTTCCCGGGCAAAGGGAAGGGGTAGAGAACGCAGGAGTAGAGGTAGAACCCCTGAACCCCCTCTGGATTTATTCCTAGAGGGGGTGGAAGGAGTGTTCCCTCGGAGCTCCTGCTGATCTCCGCCTCCCAGCTGTTTTTGCTTCTTTTTGAAGCAAAAGAAACCGCCGCCTCTATCTCCGCGACTACAGCGTCTTGGTGAGTAATCTCCGAAGCGGACAGAGTGGTTTAAAGGATCTTTTTTTATATAGCTTAGTGTTTTATTTCTTTCTTTTAGTTAGTTTTGGTTATCTCTCCTTTGTTCTTTTTTTTGCTGGTATGGAGAGAGGAAATAAGATGGCGTTTTAAAAGTGTCGGAGTTTTTTTCCCCTTTTCTCTTTTGTCTCTTTGCTTTTAAAGTTTTGGACTTAAATGACTGCTTTTGATCTTTTTGTTCCTGGTATTGGATTTTTTCTCCTTTTTTCTTTGGACTTTTAAGGATTACAGTGTTTTTGTCCTTTTTTTAAAAAAATTCTGTTTCCCTCCTCCCCCCCCCTTTTTTTTTCCTTTGGGGAGAAGGGAAGAGAGAACTGCGTTATATAAAATGGCTTCAAAGAGACAGCCGCCTTCTATAACATCCAAGGTGGTTTCCTCTCCCACAGCTCTAATTGCACAACCACAACAACAACTTAAACATGTACCACCGACCCAGCCACCACCCTCCCCTTCTTTGCCAGGCCTGTCAGTACAAGAGATTAAAGGCATAATGGGAGATGTTGTATCTCAAATTAGAGATGAAATGAAGCAACTTGTTACACAGATTAAATCTGAAATTAAGGAAGAGTTAAGTGGGATGAAGGTCTCACTAGAAGATAATAACACCATCTTGTGGCAAGATATAGTTGCAGCTGTATCAGGCTTGGCTACGGTGGTGGTGAAGCTGGACTCGAGAGTGGAGGAAGTGGCAGATAAAGTTGACTCTTTTGAGGAGAAATTCCAAGATATGGAAAGGAAGATGGAAATTTCACAAGAAGATATCCTTAGGTTCCAGTATAGACAGATGGAGTATGCCCTGAGGATCAGGGGCCTTAAGGAAGATATGAATCAAGACCTGATGGAGGTGGTGCTTACTGACTTAGCTGTTGCTCTGAATATGGATAAAGGAGAATTACGCAGAGAAGTGGAAAAAATTTACAGAGTTAACTCCTGGATTGCCAAGCAGAAGAATTTGCCTAGAGATGTGGTGATTTATTTTACAAAGAAGTCTCTGCGTAATGAAATTATACAAGCTTTTTATAATAAGAGATTCCAGATTGCTGCCCAAGATATCATCATTTTAAAGGAAATCCCATCAAAAATTTTAAGAAGCAGGAAAGATTTTGCTTTTCTAACTAATGAGCTTAAAGCCAGATTGATGCCATTTAGATGGGAGATCCCGATGGGTAGTGTTCTGAGCCATGCGGGGATGCGTTATAGGTTGAATACGGTTGATAAAGCTAAAGAGTTCTACAACACGGTCCTGGGTGCAGGCTCAGCTCCACCTGTTCAGAAACCCCTGAGTGGCAAAGAGTTGGAGCAGCAATCTGAAGCACTAGGTCTGGTTTCTGCTGGGATGCTGCAAGCTGAATGGCAACGTCAAACGGAGGTCAAAGAGCAGAGAATGACCCGTGCAGCTTATAGACGTAAGGAGAAGGAGCAACGCAAGAGAGAGGCTAAAGAATCTTCTTCCGAAAGTGTTTCATCGCCGGTGGGAGGAGCAAGACCCAAGAGTTCTGCAACACATGCAGGAATGGCAGATCTCCAGGGAGTCTTCTCCAGGCTCCTGGCCAAGGGAGATGGCAAAGTTCCTGACCTGGAATGTTAACGGATTGAATTCTCCACAGAAAAGAAAGAAAATCTTTTACTATTTGAAGCAACATAACAATGATGTTATTTGTCTACAGGAAACTCATATTTTACTTAAAGATCAGAAATACCTAGTTAATGCCCGTCTGGGATCTCACTTTGTATCTTCTGCTCCTGGGAAAAAGGGGGGAGTGGTTATCTATGTGAAGCAAAATTTACCAGCTTGTCTGGTAGAATCAGATCCCCAAGGAAGATATGTGATGATTGAACTTGGTTTGTATGGTAAGAAAATACTCATAGTGGGACTTTATGCACCAAATCAGCAACAGGAACAATTTTATAGATTGCTACATCAAAAAATAACTTTGCTGGACTATAGATCCGTGGTATTAATGGGTGATTGGAATGGTGTCTTAGATATACAAAGGGATAAGAAAGGTTCTTCTCCTCTTTTTAAACAGGCAAAACTACCTAAAGCTTTTTTTGATATGAAGGAGGATTGGGAACTAGGGGATTATTGGCGGGAATGTAATCAAGAGGAGAGAGACTTTACCTTCTTCTCAGATAGACACCAATCCTTCTCAAGAATTGACTTTTTTTTATTACAACGGACTTATACAATAGAGTAAAGAATGTAAAGATTTTTCCTAGGTCGCTGACGGATCATAGTCCAGTTTGGATGGAGCTGACTCAAGAAAAAGAGGAGAGAAGATCCTGGAGGGTGAATGAAAACTTATTTAGACAAGAAAAGAATATTCAAAAGTTAAAGGAGTCTTTAAAGGATTATTTTGCTTTAAATATGTATAAGGGGACTTCAATGTCAATGGTATGGGATGCAGGTAAAGCATTTATGCGTGGGATCTTGATAGAAATGAATAATTGTCATAAGCAAAGGCAGACTCAAAAACGTAAAGAATTGGAGAATGAAATTAAGTTAAAAGAAAAGTCTTTGATTTTAAATCCTTCAGATGAAAGCATTAAAGAATTTTAAAGTTGTTAAGAGCACAATTTAATATGTTGCTGGCGGACCAAGCTGCAACTAACTTATTGTTTATGAAACAAAATACATTTTGTAATGCCAATAAAACAAGGAAGATGGCTGGCCTATCAATTAAGAAAGAAGCAGAGACAGAGGATAATAGATAAAATAAATTATAAGGGCAAATTAGTCTTTCAGAAGGAATTGATTAAGAAATCTTTTTTAGATTATTATCAAAAATTATACAAATCTACTAATGTGCAAATTCTAGATATAAATAAATATTTAAGTGAGACTAGTTTTCCCAAACTGACAGAGGATCAGAAACATGAAATTAATGGCTTAATTACCAAAGAGGAAATTGCGATAGCAATTAAACAATTGAAACTAGGCAAAGCACCGGGTACGGATAGGTTGACAGCTGTTTACTACAAAGTTTTAATGTAGGAGATGATCCAACCACTAGGCGATCTTTTCAATGATATCTTACAGGGCTCAGAGATTCCTCCTTCATGGCGTAGTGCTTTTATTTCTTTGATTCCAAAAGAGGATCAAGATCTTACTTTACCAAAGAATGATAGACCTATATCTCTTTTAAATGTGGACTATAAGATATTTGTAAAAATCTTAGTAAATAGGTTTATGAGGGTTGTGCATCATCTTGTGCATAAAGATCAATCTGGGTTTATAACTGGTAGGTACATGAAAAATAATGTTAGACAAATCATTAATTTATTAGAATACTTAGACAAGAATAACCAAGTCCCTGCAGGGCTGATATTTTTAGATGCTGAAAAAGCCTTTGATCAATTGAATTGGCATTTTATGTTAAGAGTAATTGAAAAGATGAATTTTGGTGAAAAGATATTACAGGCTCTTACGGTAATATATCAAAAACAAACGGCACAACTTATTGTTAATGGAGGTTTGTCAGAGGTATTTACAATAGAGAAAGGTACTAGGCAGGGATGTCCACTATCACCGTTGTTGTTTGTCTTAACATTGGAAATATTGTTGATCAAAATTCGAGAGTCGCAGGAAATTAAAGGAATAGAAGTTAATAAAAAAGAATATAAGTTAAGAGCCTTTGCAGATGACTTGGTGGTTACTTTGTCGCAACCTATTAGTTCTGCAGTAAAGTTATTACAGTTAATTCATCAATATGGTTTGGTTTCGGGTTTTAGGATTAATGTTAACAAGACTAAAATCCTACCTAAAAATATGACTATTCAGGAGAAGCAGACTTTGGCTAACTTGACGGGTTTTGAAATTGTTAATAAGGTAAAATATTTGGGGGTGATGCTATCTGTTTCTAATGCAAAATTATTTAAAAATAATTATGACAGGTTGTGGGTTAGTGTACAGAAAGACTTGAAGAATTGGGAGAAGCTGCAACTATCTCTCATGGGAAGAATTGCAGTGATAAAAATGAATATTCTACCCAAGTTTCTTTTTTTGTTTCAAATGTTACCGATTTTGAAGAATGAGACTAATCTAAGTGAATGGCAGAAGGGTGTTAATAAATTTATTTGGGCAGGGAAAAAGCCAAGGGTTAAGTTTAAAATTATGCAAGACTTCCGTGAGAGAGGTGGACTCAAGGTACCGAATTTGAAATTATATTATGATGCGGTGGTTTTAACACTAATTAGTGACTGGGTAAATTTGACAAATCTTGAGATACTCCATCTAGAGGGATGGGACTTACTTTTTGGGTGGCATGCCTATTTAATATTCAATAAAAAAGTGGATTGGGCTTTTAAATCTCACATTATAAGAACTTCTTTACTTAGGATTTGGAGAAAATATTATAAAAGTGATTTTAAAGTACCATTATGGGCTATACCCTGGCATGCGATAGAAGGAATAAAAAGAGGTGTTAAAATGGACATGGTGTCTTACAGACAGCTACTCAGATGGGATGGACAAAATTGGCAATTAAAATTACGGGAGGAGTTAGCACAAGAAAATATTATTTATTCTTGGTTTCAATATAGGCAATTAGCAGACAGATGGAAGGTGGATTGCAAGGTGGGTTTTCTTAGAGAAGATGAAAATCTTATTAAGCAAGTGAAGGATCAAAGACAAGCCCATATTAAGAGAATTTATGGGGTGCTAGTTGAATTGGACTCAGAAACGGAATTAATTAAAGATTGTATGATTAGATGGGCCCAAAACTTTGGTGAATCAGTCCCATTGGATACATGGGAAACCATTTGGGTAAGAAATGTCAAATTTACACAGGCACAGAATTTAAGGGAGAATTTTTATAAAATGTTTTATAGATGGCACCTTGACCCACAAAAAATGTCTTTCATGTACCCGGACTTACAGCCTAAATGTTGGAGATGTGGTTGCTTGGATGCCACCTATTACCACATTTGGTGGTCGTGCAGAGAGATAAAAGCATTTTGGATTAAGATATGGTGGAATATTCAGAGAATTTTCAGAAGGAGGGTAAAATTTACTCCGCAGTTATTTTTGTTGGGTATAGTTACTGATTGTGATACAAAGGAGGTTATATTGATGTTAAATTTGATTACAGCCGCAAGGCTGTTAGTAGGACAATATTGGAAGAAGGAATCCTTGCCTACACTGCAGGAATGGTTTTTTAAAGTGTCTTATCTGGCGGAAATGGCAAAGATTTCGGCTTTCTTAAAGGAACAAACGCAAGAGAAATTTCTTGCTGTTTGGGATAAATGGATAGAATTTATACAATTTAAATTGGATATAAAAAAATATCACATTGCTTTTTCATAATTCTTATTTCTATATACATATACATATATTTCAGTGTTATTTTTTTTCTTTTTTATATATAATTTTTTTTAATTCTTTTTTAATTAAGCCTATATTCTGCTCTGGGAAGCTCAGGGGGGGGAAGGGGGGGTGTTTTGGGGGGGGGTTGGGGAAGGGGAGTTTTGTTAGTTTTTTTGTATATGTTGTTCTCTGTTTTTGTATTGTTATATTTTTTTCTGTTTTTTTGTAAAAACTTATAAAAATTTCAAAAAAAAAAAAAAAAAAAGAAACATTGAACATGGAAAAGATAACTTGTACTCTAAGACCTAAAGTAAATTTGAGGATAAGGAAAAAGATTTGACAAAATGGACTGCTGAGCTCTTGGGAGTACCACAAGAAATGGGGAGACAAGGGATAACAAGAGAAATATTCAATGAATATGAAGGGGCAAAATCTTTTTACAAATACATGATGTTTGATTTACCTATTATATCCACAACAACATCTGCAAAATTATGGAAAGACTCTTTGATTCAGTGGAATATTGTATATTGATTGGGAAAGATGCTTGGCAAAAGAAGAGAGCTAAAGTGAGAATTGAGGAATTAGATGATGGGATGTATCAGAGGGAATATTTAAAAATTAAACACTTGTTGGAATATGGCTGAAGAAATAGATTTTAGTTTAAGAGGGATAAACCCTCCAAGTAAGACAATATTTTTTTCTTTTCTCTTCTTTTATTTTGTTTTTTGATATGAGAAATATAAAAATGTTTGGGATGATCAATATAAAGGAATATTTAGATACTTAAATAGATAATTGATTGTAAGAAAATTCCAATGGATAACTAAAAAGGGAAAAATGTTTTGAATAGAGTTAAAAGATTAGATGATTAGATTTATTAAATGGAACATTTAAAGATTAAACATGGTTTAAGTATAGGTAAACAGAACAGAGAAAAATTGGAAATAATTATATACTAGTTCAAGAGGGATCTGTATTTTAAATAGTATATTATTTTGTTGTTTTTTCTCCCTTTTTTTCTCTCTCACGTCTTTTCTTTTCTATTTTTTCTTTCGTGTCTTTTTCCTACTTATTTTTTAGGACATCAAAATAGATTTAAATACTTTAAAGTAATTAACTCTGGGAAAATTTTAACCAGTAGAAATGTTCTGAACATTGATGGGGAAATAAATTTAAATAAGAATTGTAAACAGGATTCATGACGAGACAACCAAGATGACTAGATAGAAAAGAAGCATGATATTGATGTGACTATTATTGGTAGAAATTTTAGAAAAATCTTTATATTTAATTGTTATCTATCAAATTAATAAGAACACAATTTAATATGTTGATGGCGGATCAATCCGCAACTAATTTATTGTTTATGAAACAAAATACATTTTGTAATGCTAATAAACCAGGGAGATGGTTGGCTTATCAATTAAGAAAGAAACAGAGACAGAGAATAATAGATAAAATAAACTATAAGGGTAAACTAGTGTATCAGAAGGAATTGATTAAGAAATCTTTTTTAGATTATTATCAAAAATTATATAAATCTACCAATGTGCAAATTTTAGATATAAACAAATATTTAAGTGAGGCCAACTTTCCCAAATTGACAGAGGACCAGAAACATGAAATTAATGGCTTAATTACTAATGAGGAAATTGCGACAGCAATTAAACAATTGAAATCAGGGAAAGCACCGGGTACGGATGGGTTGACATCCATTTATTACAAAACTCTAATGGAAGAGATGATTCAACCATTAGGTGATCTCTTTAATAATATTTTACAGGGTTCAGAGATTCCTCCTTCATGGCGTAGTGCTTTTATATCCCTGATTCCAAAAGAGGATCAAGACCTTACTTTACCAAAGAATTATAGACCTATATCTCTCTTAAATGTTGACTATAAGATATTTGCAAAAATTTTAGCTAATAGGCTTATGAGGGTTGTGCATCTTCTTGTACATAAGGACCAATCTGGGTTTATAACTGGTAGGTACATGAAAAATAATGCTAGACAAATTATTAATTTATTAGAATATCTAGATAAGAATAACCAAGTTTCTGCAGGGCTGATATTCTTAGATGCTGAAAAAGCTTTTGATCAATTGAATTGGCATTTTATGTTAAGAGCAATTGAAGAGATGAACCTTGGTGAAAAGATATTACAAGCTCTTACGGCAATATACCAAAAACAAACGGCACAACTTATTGTTAATGGAGGTTTGTCAGAGGTTTTTACAATAGAGAAAGGTACTAGGCAGGGATGTCCATTATCACCGTTGTTGTTTGTTTTAACACTGGAAATTTTGTTGATTAAAATTCGAGAGTCGCAGGAAATAAAAGGAATAGAAGTTAACAAAAAAGAATATAAGTTAAGAGCTTTTGCAGACGACTTGGTGGTTACTTTGTCGCAACCTACTTATTCTGTAGTAAAGTTATTACAGCTGACTTATCATTATGGTTTGGTCTCGGGTTTTAAGATTAATGTTAATAAGACTAAAATCCTACCTAAAAATATGACTACTCGGGAAAAGCAGATTTTGGCTAACTTGATGGGTTTTGAAATTGTTAATAAGGTAAAATATTTGGGGGTGATTTTATCTGTTTCTAATGCAAAATTGTTTAAGAATAACTATGAAAGGTTGTGGGTTAGAGTACAGAAAGACTTGAGGAATTGGGAGAAGTTGCAATTATCTCTCATGGGAAGAATTGCAGTGATTAAAATGAATGTTCTACCCAAGTTTCTTTTTTTGTTTCAAATGTTACCGATTTTGAAGAATGAGATTAATTTAAGTGAATGGCAGAAAGGTATTAATAAATTTATCTGGGCAGGGAAAAAACCAAGGGTAAAGTTTAAAATCATGCAAGACTCCCGTGAGAGAGGTGGACTCAAGGTACTGAATTTGAAATTATACTATGATGCGGTGGTTTTAACATTAATTAGTGATTGGGTAAATTTAACAAATTTGGAGATACTCCATCTGGAGGGATGGGATTTACTTTTTGGTTGGCATGCCTATTTAATATTTAATAAGAAAGTGGACCGGGCTTTTAAATCTCATATTATAAGAATCTCTTTACTTAGGGTTTGGAGAAAATATTATAAAAGTGATTTTAAAATACCATTATGGGCTATACCTTGGCATGCGATAGAGGGGATAAAAAGAGGTGTTAAAATGGATACGGTGTCTTATACACAGTTACTCAGATGGGATGGACAAAACTGGCAGTTAAAACTATTGGAAGAGTTAGTACATGAAAATATTACTTATTCTTGGTTTCAATATAGGCAATTAGTAGACAGATGGAAGATGGATCGTAAGGTGGGTTTCCTCAGAGAAGATGAAAATCTTATTAAGCAAGTGAAGGATCAAAGACAAACTCATATTAAGAGAATTTATGGGGTTCTAGTGGAATTGGATTTAGAAACAGAATTAATTAAAGATTGTATGATTAAATGGGCGCAGAATTTTGGTGAACCAGTTCTACTGGATACCTGGGAAACTATTTGGGTGAGAAATGTTAAATTTACACAAGCACAGAATCTAAGGGAGAATTTTTATAAAATGTTTTATAGATGGCACTTTGATCCACAAAAAATGTCTTTTATGTACCCTGACCTACAGCCTAAATGTTGGAGATGTGGTTGTTTGGATGCCACCTACTATCATATTTGGTGGTCGTGCAGAAATATAAAAGCTTTTTGGATTAAGATATGGTGGAATATTCAGAGAATCTTTAGAAGGAGGGTAAAATTTACTCCACAATTATTTTTGTTAGGTATAGTTACTGATTGTGATACAAAGGAGGTTATATTGATGTTGAACTTGATTACAGCCGCAAGGCTGTTAGTAGGACAATATTGGAAGAAGGAATCTTTGCCTACTTTGCAGGAATGGTTTTTTAAAGTGTCTTATCTGGCGGAAATGGCAAAGATTTCGGCTTTCTTAAAAGAACAATCGCAAGAGAAATTTCTTGCTCTTTGGGATAAATGGATAAAGTTTATACAATTTAAATTGGATATAAAAAAATATCATTTAGCTTTTCTATAACTTTTATTTATATATATATATATATACATCTTAGTGTTATATTCTTTTTTCTCATATAATTTTTCTAACTTTTTAAAATTAAGCCTATATTCTGCTCTGGGAAGCTCCGGGGGGGGGAGGGAATGGGGTTTTTGGGGAGGGTTGGGGAAGGGTTGTTTTGCTTTGTTTTGTCTTGTTTTTTATGCTGTTTTTGTATTGTCATTTTTTTGTCTTTTTGTAAAAATTTATAAAAATTTTCAATAAAAAAAAGAATTGTATTAATTTAAGATTACAAAGAGAATATGATTGGAAGAAGAGAAAATCAAGCAAAGCTATTATATGGACTTTGGAATATAGAAACTAACAGTTAGTGATTACTTTGTAAACATAAACCCAGACAACATGCTGTTTACCAAATATCTATGTTAAAAAAATCAATAAAATATAAATATTTTTAAAAAGGTATTCATCAAATAGATAATTTATTATTTTAACCAAAACAATTTAATAACTGAGGATCTACATTTTAAAACCAACTAGGTATGCAGATCTTATTATACAAATACTATTATTCAATTATTATACAAATGCTTAAATATCAGATACATCTTTAGAAATTAACAAATACTACTTGTATTTCATTCTAATTTGCATACCATTTTCATTTTACTTATTGGCATTATAGTTTTAATTAATTTTATTGTTCTATTCTGATAAATTAATGTGCAGACATACTGCAAAATAAATATAAGCATCTTTAAATGCCACACCTTTATAGCAAATAACGCCTTTCAGTGTGCCTAATGGGAATGAGAAATAACAAATGGCATCAATGCATTGCTATAGTATCAACAATACTAACCTTATTTAAGATGAAAAATCTGATCAAGAGAAACAGTGCACCAGACATCATACCAGATAATAGTGGGGAGATAAACCAGGAAGCAACTGAATATAAATTCAAAGAAATGTTACATTCAATAATTGGCAAGGTTCCATCCAATGTAAAATTCTGCTAAAGAACAACTTGTTCTTTATGTTACTTTCTAATAATTGTTTAAATAGACTCAAAGTTTGCAATAGTGGCGAATAGCTGTAGTTTGAGTGTAGGATGAGGATGAAGGTTCATCCTTGGAGTTTGTGGGTTGGCTTCAAACGATTCTTACCAGACTAGGTAACATCTTCAGCAACTTTTAGGGGATGTCTGTGTCAGCACTGACACAGACATCCCCTAAAAGCTGCTGAAGATATTACCTAGTCCGGTATCGAAAAGTTCATAAATCAAACTACAAGCTCAGAGAAGGGGCGTTGGTCTTACCTGAACGCCTTTTCTCAATACGGAGATGGATAATCCACGGATGGGTTTTCTCTGTCTGCCTGCTCTTGAGACCAAGTAGCCAAAGCTTGACACGCCCCCACTTCCTGTGGAGTCCATTCTTAACGAGGGCGAATTGGCTGATGATTGACGAGGTATTGGCTCTCAGCTCCCTACTAGCGGCCTGCTGGCCTTGGGGTGGGTGTGGATTATCCATCTCCGTACTGAGAAAAGGCGTTCAGGTAAGACCAACGCCCCTTCTCCAGTACAGGAGATGGATAATCCACGGATGGGACGTACCAAAGCCTCACTGTCCCAAGGGGTGGGAAACAGATAAGGCCGGTAGATTGATCTCTGAGACAACTTGCTGGAGGACCCTCCTACCAAAGGAGGCGTCCGCCGATGCAAAGCGGTCTATCTTGTAGTGTCGTATAAACGGGGAAGGCGAGGACCATGTCGCGGCCCTGCAAACTTCCTCGATTGACACCTGGGTAGCCCATGCCGCCGAAGTTGCAGCGCTTCGGGTGGAATGGGCCGTGAGATGACTTGGGGGCGGCAGGGATGATACATTGTAAGCTTCTGCGATACAGCTTCGGATCCACCTTCCAATGGTGCCCGCGGAAACTTTCCGCCCCAAGATGCCCGCTTGGAAGGACACAAATAGGGCCTCCGATTTGCGGAAGGGTTCTGTACGCTTTATATAACGCCGCAAGGCTCTGCGGACGTCCAATGTATGCCACTGCCGCTCCCGGTCATGTGTTGGATTTGGACAGAAGTTTGGGAGAATTACTTCCTGTGTCCTGTGAAAGAGTGAATTCACCTTCGGTATGAAGGAAGGATCTAACCTAAGGACCACCCTGTCCTTGTGGAAAATGCATAGGTCGTTTCTGACTGACAGTGCGGCCAGTTCCGAAATTCGTCTGGCCGATGTGATGGCAATCAGGAACGCCACCTTTAGCGACAGGTGTCGCAAGGAAACGGTCGCCAATGGTTCAAATGGTGACCGAATGAGTGCGTGAAGGACTCGCGGTAGTTCCCAGGACGGGTACCTGTGAATTACTGGAGGTCTGGTGTTATAGGCGCCCTTGATAAAGGCGCGGATCCTGGGGTGGTGAGCTAAGGGAACCGAATCCGTGCAGGTGAGGAGGGTGGACAAGGCCGCCACTTGCCTGCGGATGGTCGCGGGGGCGAGGCCTCTGTCTAGTCCCTCCAAGAGGTAATCTACTATCTGAGGGATGTAGAGTTTGTGTAAGTCAAACTGCCGTTCCCTGCACCAAAGGCAAAAATTTTGCCAAGTGGAGTCATAAATGCGGATGGCGTGAAGCTTGAATTATGGTAATGGCCCCGGGAGAGAATAGTTCCTGTGCCATTATCTGGCGCTCAAGTGCCAGGCGGTCAGTTGTAATCATTGGGGTTCCGGGTGACTGATGGTTCCCTGGTGTAGGGACACTTGATGAGGGGGAATGTTCCATGGGGGCGACTGAGACAGGTTCATCAGGTCGGCGAACCACGGTCTCTGTGGCCAATATGGTGCTACTAGGATCACTTCTACCCGCTCCTGAATCAGCTTGCGGATGACCGCCGGTATGAGTGGTAGTGGGGGAAAGGCATAAAGCAGACCCTGAGGCCACTGAGTTCTCAGAGCGTCCGTCCCCTCTGCTCGCGGGTTGAAGTAACGAGAGTAAAATCTGGGGAGCTGGGCATTGTCTGATGATGCGAACAGATCGAGGATCGGGTACCCGAACTTGCGGGAGATGTCTAGGAACAAGTTCGGGTGTAGCCCCCACTCCGAAGGGTCCACTGTGGTGCGGCTTAGGAAGTCCGCTTGCTGGTTGTTGACCCCCGATATGTGTTCCGCTTTTAGTGACTTCAGATTGGGCTCTACCCAGCTGAATAGGAGTCATGACTCTGTCATCAGGGTTTTTGATCTGGTCCCCCCCTGCCGATTGATGTGCGCCTTGGCTGCTACGTTGTCTGTTAGGACTAGAACGTGGTGGCCTCTGATTCTGTCTTTGAATTGTTGCAAGGCTAGGTGGATAGCCCTGAGTTCTAGCCAGTTGATGTTGTTTCTCAGATCCGTGGCGGACCAACGTCCCTGTACAAACTGGGAGTCCAGATGGGCTCCCCAACCATACAGACTGGCGTCTGTAGTGATGGTAACTCTGACTGGTTCCTTGAAGGGTGACCCCTTGGTCACGGCCCGAGAGCACCACCAGCGTAGCGCCCTGCGGATTTGTGCCGTGACCCTGACTAGGTGGTTGGATGCGCTGGTGTTCTGCCGTTGGTACGGGAGCAGAAACCACTGTAGTTCCCGTAGGTGGAGCCTGGCCCAGGGTACAATGGCTATGGCCGATACCATCTTGCCCAATAATTGGGAAAGTGTTAGTATCGGAACTGAACGTTGCCTGTGAACCCAGCGAGCCAGTTCCCTGATGCCGGCCACCCGGTCTTGGGAGAGATAGACCATACAGTTGGTTGTGTCTATCATGGCCCCCAGATGCAGCAGCCTGGACGAGGGAACTGTCTGGCTCTTCTGAAAGTTTACTGAGAATCCGTGTAATTGGAGGACGCGAATGACGGTCCTTACGTCCGCCTGAGCTGTCTGTAGGGATGTTGCTTGGATTAGTATGTCGTCTAGGTAACATTGGACGCGTATTGGGATTTTTCTCAGTTTGGCGGCTACCACTGCTAGTATCTTGGTAAATACCCTGGGTGCCGAAGATAGACCGAAGGGGAGAGCTCTGTATTGGAAGTGTTTTCCCCGTAACAGAAACGTAGGAACCGGCGGTGGTTTGGGTGGATGGGGATGTGAAGGTAGGCTTCCGTGAGGTCCATCGATGCCAGGAAGTCTCCTTCTCTGATGCTTCCCAGGATGGACTGAAGGGATTGCATCTTGAATTTTTTGTACGTGATGTAGCGGTTGAGGTTTTTTAGGTCCAGGATTGCCCTCCATCCTCCTGAAGTCTTTGGAACCACGAAGAGAATGGAGTAAAATCCTCTGCCTCTGTATTCCGCTGGGACCGGTTCTATGGCTTGAATGTCCAACAGGTGTTGGATGGCCTCCTGCATGAGTTTGCGTTTGGTGGGGTTCCTGGAGACCGAGCAGTTGATGAGTCGGTCTGGGGGTGTGACCAGGAACTCCAGGGACAGCCCGGACTGGATGGTTTGTAGTACCCAGTTGTCCATGGAGGTCTGCTCCCACTGGTGGAAGAAGTGAGCTAGTCTTCCTCCAATGGGTAGGTCTATGTAGGAGTCATTTTGTCTTCCAGTACGGACGACCCGTTCCACGAAAGGGTCGTCTCGACTGGTTTTGTTGTCTGGGCTGGAACCCCGGTCTGTCGTAGGGGCGGCCGTACGGTTTGTTCTGCCTGGGAGTGAATGGCTTGGGTGCCTGACTGATAGGCGTGGTTGTCGGTTGGCGAAAGGACTGCCTACGAAAGTAAGGTGTGGTACGTTTGTCTGACCTTTTGTTCAAGTGTGCCATGACCTTCCGCTTGTCTTTGTTCTCTACAAGATAGGGGTCCAAGGCCTCCCCAAACAGACCGTTGCTTGAGTAAGGGGCGGTCGCTAGCCGCCACTTAGCCTTGGTGTCAGCTTGCCAGTGTTTTAGCCATAGCATTCTCCTGGCAATTATGTTGGATGCTATGGATCTGGATGAAAAAATGGCCGATTGGAACGTTGCGTCTGCAGCGTATTCCGTGGCTGCTACCATCTTAGCCAGGTCCTGGTGTGTTCGTATGTCCTCCATAGGAACTATGGTTTGTAGTTGTTGCAACCAGATGAGGGTGGCCCGGACAAAAAAGGAGGCCGAGGTGGCTGCTTTGATGGCCCATGCCGCTGTCTGGTGGGTTTTGCGAAAGGCTTGTTCCCACTTTTTGTCATCTGCCTTAAGGGCCTCCACTAGGTCCCCAGCCATGGCTGTCTGGGAGACCAAGGGGGTCCAGGCTTCATCTACTTTAGGAATTTCTAAGGCCTCATTGAGGTCTGTGGCAGTGCTGTATAATTTTTTGTCCGTACCACTCACTGATGGGAAGGAAGCGGGAGAGTCCCATGGCTTCTTGATCCCTTTCAGGAAAATGGCGGGGCAAGGTATATGGTGTTGCGTTGTCACCTTTTCTACGAATACGGGTCTGGATGTGGTGGCCGGTGTCGCTTGCGGCTGAGAAAACTGATCCGTCCCCATGTCCGCAATGGCTGTGGCCGTGCGTAGTATCGTGAGGAAGCGGTTGTGATTAAATAATCCCCCTGAGGGGGGCTCAGGGAGAAGTTCCTCATCCTCTGACATAGAGATCCCAGGTTGATCCTCCTCTTGTGGTGAAGAATAACCACTCATGGAGGACTGGGCCGGGGAGACGGGTTCCTGAATGCCTGAGGACTCTGAGGGGAGTTCCGAGTGTGGCATGGCTGAGATGGAGGGCCCCTGGTCGTGGTGGGCGGAGCGCTGTGCTAGGGCTCGGTCCACCACTTTGGTTAATAGGGCCTCTAGCCGTCCATCTGCCCAGATGTCCCCTATGTCATTACCTTTGGGTGTGGTGACCGCAGGTGGAGAGTTGGACTCAGTGGTTGTGCCTGCCGCCGTGGTTGTTTGTTGGGCTGATGTAGATGGCGGATCCAGTGGTTGCGGTGTTCCTGGAATGGACCACGCGCTCTGGGTTGATGTGGATGGACCCAATGGTAATTCCATCTCGGTGGCCGCTATTTGAACCAATTCCAATTGGGCCTGCCTCTGCGCTCTGGAGAACTCCTTCTCCAGGGCCTGGTGCCTACGGCTGGCTTGCTTTTCCGCCAACTTGGAGGGCCTCTTGAGCGAGTGTTTTGTCTTCGCTTTGCACTTGCCTGCCGCCTTCTGGTCAGAAGGTGTGTTGCAGCCGTAATTGGGAGGTGGAGGGGTCGTGCTCATGGATTGAGGCAACGAGGGTCCCTCCATTCCGCTTGAGCAGTCCCAGAAAAACTGAGAAGACGCTCAGGCAGGCAAGTATTGGCGGGAGCGAAATTGGAACAAGTACCAGGACTGTTCCCCTGATCACCCGACCACAACAAAAATATTCTCTCTGGGCTAAGGTCACGGTAGCTGAGGGAGGTACCGAAGGCACGTTTGGAACCACTCTTTGGGTTCCGCCCGGAGGCCTTAGGTGACCAGGCAACGTGCACCAGTAGAAAAAGGAAAAGGGAGGCAAAAAATATCAGTGGCGACCTCAAA
Source organism: Crotalus tigris (assembly GCF_016545835.1). Taxonomy (NCBI): domain Eukaryota; kingdom Metazoa; phylum Chordata; class Lepidosauria; order Squamata; family Viperidae; genus Crotalus; species Crotalus tigris. The sequence continues at coordinate 57,015 of NW_024097265.1, read as the reverse complement.
AGGGTCTGTAGGCCTGACTTAATACACAACAGGTATCAAATGGCGGTCACCTAGAGCGGAATTTATTCTTATTAATATTATTACTATTATACTAATAATAGGAACAACAACAATAATAAAATAATAATAATAATAACAACAACAACAATAATGGTGATGATGATAATATTATGTGTTCTGCCTTTAGGCCTGTTGGCCCTGCAGTCGCTTAATTTTTAGCTTTAAATTTTTTTTAATTATTATTATTATTATTATTTTTAAATTTTATGTATTTATTTTTATTATTATTATATTTTGTCCTATTATTATATGTGTGTATCGGGGGTGGAGCGCTGGCTGTGCGCTCCTATTCCGCCTCTATCAGTGATTCCAGATATGATGTGGAGCTTCCTTAAGCTCGGTTTGCCTTCCTCTGGCAAGAGATGGCAGCCGCAGCTCGTTTCTCCCTGAAAACGGGCTTTGCGGATCCCAGGAGGGTTCTCTAGCCTCCGTTTCTTGGTTGGGGCTTACTCCCTTCCTGTGCTTCGGCTTTTTAAAAAGGAGGGTGGCCGTGGCTCGTTTCCCTCTGAAAATAAGCTCCGCAGCCTCCCAGAAGCTGCTTGTGCCCGGGGATTTAAATTTGGCGCGCTGGTGACGTTTTAAGGGAATCCCAGTCAGGGATTGCCTTTGTTGCCTGAAAACGGCAACTAAAATGGCGCCCGCGGTTGCCCTGGGCTGCTAGGGAATCTCCGATGATCCGAATTCAAGTTTGAATCCGGACCTGGAGATTGTTATTTTTCCCCCCAATTTGAGGAAAAAATCCCTTGGAAGGTTGGGGAGAAAAGCTCAGCAAGTGGTCTCTGCTGATGCCTTCCCCCCCCTTTTCCACCTCCAGAGCCCTGGGGCTGGCTGGGATCCGTGGGGAGTTCCCCCCCCACACCCCCTTTTTCAATTTTAATATAGGATCAGGGATGATCCCAAGGAAAAATTAGTGGTTGGGGAAAAGGTTCAGCAAGTAGTCTCTGCTGATGCCTTCTTCCCCCCCTTTCCACCCCCCAGAGCCCTGGGGCTGGCTGATATCTGTGGGGAAGTTTCCCTCCCCACCAATCCCCTTTTTAATTTTAGGTTTGAGATCAGGGCTGATCCCCAGAAAATTTTGTGGTTAAATTCCTATAGGTGGCAATTTTTTTTGGAAGGGGAAGCCAATTATCAAGGGATAATCAATCAATGGATTTCTTGTCTAACCTGATAAGCTGAGAGCCACGCCAAAACGAGTCTTCTCGAGCAGAGACCAAGTTAAGAATGGACTCCACAGGAAGTGAGGGCGTGTCAAGCTTTGGCTACTTGGTCTCAAGAGCAGGCAGACAGAGAAAACCCATCCGTGGATTATCCATCTCCTGTACTGGAGAACACACCAGAGATTATTTTCATATGTAGTACACAATCAGTACTTGCTAGAAATTCCTGCAAATTCTTTAATGTTGCTATAGTCCTCTTAGCAGCCCGTTGGACCAGTTTTCTTATTTTGTTAACAATTTTGGAGGGACATTAAGTTCTTGGTAACATCACTGTTATGGCATTTTTTTTCCCACACTGATGATTGTATTCACTGTGTTCCATGGTATAGTCAATGTCCTGGAAAAAAAATTGTGCCCTTCTCCTGACTGATACCTTCCAATGAGATTTGGTGCTTGCTAAGTTCTTTACAACCATGGCTGTTGCTGTAAGGGGCAAATGAGTTAATGTTATAAAACTCCTACTAGAACAGCTGAACTTTATATGGGCTTGGTCAGAGTCACTTTAATTGATGGCAGGTGTGTATTGACTACTATTTACCATCAGTTTAAATGTGATTGGTTAATTCTGAACACAGCCACATTCCTATCTATAAGAGGGCGTGAACATTTATGCAGCCACATTATTCTAGTTTTTGTTATTTTTTCCCTCTAAAGGATTTTAGACAAACAGCCAACTTGATAAACAGCTGTGATTTTAATGGAACTCATTATACCTGCCATTTCTTTAAGGTGAAACCATGAAACAAAGTAAAGCTGCATCAGGCACACAGGCAATATGGGGGGAGGGGGGGGGACTGGGTGATGGAATTGAAACATTTTCTTTTTAAAAAATTGTTAATCTTACTTTGGCCCTGTAAAGGAATATTATGTATATTCACTGTCTTAAGTTACTTATAAAGTAATAAAGGTGGGATAAAACATCTAAAATAAATGAATACCAATGTTCTTTATTTACAAAATAAATAAAAATAATGAATAAAACAAAAATTACATTTAAAGATGAAATGCCTCTAAATAAGCCAATAGAATGGCTTGGTAGAAATGTGCAATTAATTTAATATAACAACTTTTAAGATTCCCTGATGTGTCATGAGAACAAAAGTAGCTGCTATGTTACATTAAAACAAAAAATCTGAAACATGACAAAGTATTTGCAGCATGGCACTATATTCGTGCTCAGAGGCTTGATGCCTGCCACAATAACAACAAAAAAGATTGAAGAAATTAATCTAGTGACTTCATACTTATAATACTAAATTTTAATAGCCTTAAATATATTTACCAAAAAATAACTAATACTGTAAACCAAATCTATAACCTAATCTGAAAACTAATGATTTCAAGTAAGTATATTAAAAGATATATAAAGCTATTATAAAAGATTAATATCAATAGAATTGAGAACTGTAACAAAATGAATTGGTAACGTTAAGTTATTTAATAGTTTACTGAATATAGATTAAATAATTTAAAATAACCTGGCTGTAGTTCTAGTGTTACTCTAGGGTAGTATGTTATCCATTTAAAATAATTGTTACTTTTAAAAGGTTTTCAATAATAACATCAGCTAACTATGATCAAAATGTCACATTATAAAATATTTTGAGTTTCTGTAGCAGTCATCTGAGAATAACAGAATAATAGTACACATACGATGTTTCTGATCCAATAAACTCTTTCTTCATACAAATCTCCACTGTATTTCTTACACTGGTGCAAAGAATTTGGTTGCAATACACAGTATGTAGTAGAAAAATCATTTTTCAAACATAATACACTAAAGGATATAAAAGTGATTTGTACAGCCTGGTATCCTTATGAATATCGGATGAATGAGTTGAAATGTTAGCATCTCTGGTCAACTTGCTCTATAGCAGGCATGTCAAACATCGCGCAACATATCGGAGCTTTTTCGCCATTGCCGGCAATGGGGTGGGCACGGCTCCGGTATGATGAAACTGGCCTGCGGGCCGGCAGTTTGACATCCCTGCTCTATAGCTTCTACTTAGCTATTATCATGTAAAGAGAAATGGGGCAAAAAAAGGATACCCCTATATTTTCTTTCTAACACAGTTAAGGAGAGAGTGCCAAAATGAATCAAAGGCATGGATCTTACTATATTCAGGTACTATATTAAACATGAAGCAGATATTACCACAATTATAAATGGGAAAATGTTGGATTGTTGTCAATTCAGATTGGTTTTCTAGATCCCTCACTAATAATAGAATGTCTAATAGCAGTTCTTTTTTGTTTGTTTGTATGTTCAAATTGGTGCTCCGTGGACAAGTCCATGTTGAGTGACTGTCTCAAGGTCACCTGGCTGGTTTCTGTTCCCAGGATGGATTAAAATTCAATTTCCCAGCTTCTAATCCAGAACTTTTAACCAATGCACCAAACTAGCTCTAGTCTGGTCATATCTTTTTACAGACAATTGCGGAAGAGGGAAAAAAAACTGGAATGACTATCTGGGCTAGTGTGGGATGGTATTAAAAAAATGATCAAATACTCACATAATCATATAACTATGACCAACTTGGATCCCAAATATGAAATACCAACAGATATAGTTTTGCATTTAAATGTGAATGCCATGATAAGCCCCAGATAAGTCCTAGAATCTTAACACCTAGAAATAACAATGGCAAAAGCAAAAAGAAGAGCAGATAAACAAGTTCCCAAAGTTTTTGCTCTAAATTCATCTTCAAATGCATGGTTGAAATTAAAATTTTATTTATCTTTTGAAAAATGAGAAAAAACTGAATTAGTAAATTTAATTGTTGATAAAGTTCTAAAGAAAAAGCATTACAAATAAGAACAGCCTTGTTATCCCCAACTCTTTCTATCACCCAGCATTCTAAAATAAGGAGAGGGACTCTCTCTATGTGCAGTATATTCTCCCTAATTAAAATTTCTAATGTCTCAGGTAACGGGGCGTTGTCTTACCTGAACGCCTTTTCTCAGCATGAAGATGTAGCATCCACCAATGGGTAATCAAAGCCTTCCTGCTCAGATTTAGACTAAGACCAAGCTTTAGCCACACTTCCTTTGGGCGTTCCTTTCCCAGTTTTGTCGAGGCAAAGCATTCATTAGGTCCAACACAGTAGCTTCTCCTGAAAGAAATCTGCCAAACTAACTGTAAAGGGTGGGTGTGGATGCTACATCTTCATGCTGAGAAAAGGCGTTCAGGTAAGACAACGTCCCTTCTCCAGCATGATAGATGTAGCATCCACCAATGGGACATACCAAAGCCACCCATGTCCCTGTTGGGAGGGAAGTCTAGGCTTATGACTCTTGCGTAGAAACTACCTGCTGCAGAACCCTTCTGCCGAAGGATGCGTCTGAGGCAGCGAATTTATCAAGCTTGTAATGCCTTATAAATGAGGAGGGGGAAGCCCAGGTGGCTGCCCTGCAAATTTCCTCAATCGAGGTCTGGGTAGACCAGGCCGCAGATGTAGCTGCACTACGCGTTGAATGACCTGTGATGTTGGCCAGAACAGGAAGAGACTGAGCCTTGTATGCATAAGAGATGCATGCCCTGATCCATCTACCAATGGTTGAGGATGATACCTTCAGACCCATGGAAGAAGGTTGGAACGACACAAACAGTGCCTCCGATCTACGGAATTCTGCAGTTCACTTCACATAGTGATGCAAAGCCCTGCGCACATCTAATGTGTGCCACAACCTTTCAAGACGGTGAGATGGTCATGGACAAAAATCCAGAAGAACCAGATCCTGGGACCTATGGAACCAGGTATTGACTTTCGGAATGAAAGAAGGATCCAATTTGAGGATCATTCTGTCATCCTGAAAATTACACAGGTCCCCTCTAACCGAGAGTGCGGCTAGTTCCGAGATGTGCCTTGCCGAAGTGATGGTTATCAAAAAAGCTACCTTCCAGGAAAGGAGATGTAGCGAACACGACTTGATGGGCTCAAATGGTGACCCTGTGAGAACCTTTAGAACTTTTGGTAAGTCCCAAGTGGAATATCTGTGAACCACAGGGGGACCGGTATTAACGGCTCCTTTAAGGAAAGCCGTAACTGCTGGATGATGAGATATCTGGACCTGCTTCTCGCAGATGAGAACAGTGGATAATGCTGTGATCTGCCTGCGAATGGTATTATAAGACAGACCCTTGTTCAGTCCTTCTGAAAGGTAGTCTAACAATATCGGAATGGTGATAGCTAGTGGGTTGACCTTCTTAGTGCTATACCACGTACAGAAATTTTTCCACGTGGCATCATAGATCCTGCTGGTCGAAGGATGTCTGGAGGCTTGAATTACAGCAATCACTCCAGATGAATAGGACTGTCTGGCTAAACTCTCCCGTTCAAGTGTCAAGCGGCTAGTTGAAGCCACTATGTGTCCAAGTGTTGGAGCTGACCCTGACTGAGAGAAATGCAACCTGATGGAATCTTCCAAGGCGGGGAGACCGATAGGTCCACAAGATCTGCAAACCAAGGACGCCTTCGCCAAAGTGGGACCAGCAAGATTAATTCTGCCTGTTCTAATAGAAGCTTCCTGATGACGGCTGGAATCAGAAGAAGTGGAGGGAATGCATACAGAAGTTCCTTGGGCCATCTGCTGCGTAGAGCGTCCATTCCCTCCGCCCCCCCGTGACGGAAACCGCGTGAAATGTCTGGGAAGCTGAGCGTTTGCTGGTGAAGCAAACAGGTCTATTTGAGTCTGTCTGAACCTCTCCGATATCTCCCTGAAGAGGGCTAGCTCCAATTGCCACTCCAAGTGATCTATCATCGCCCTGCTTAGAGAATCTGCTTGTGATTCTCCTGCCCGGAAATGTGTTCTGCACTGATGGATTTTAGATGGGATTCTGCCCACAGACCCAATGCTAGGGCTTCCTGCATGAGGGACCAAGACTTGGTTCCTCCCTGCCTGTTGATAAGAGCTTTAGCTGCAACGTTGTCAGTCATTACCAGAACATGATTCCCTGTCACTATGTTGGAGAATTGGTGAAGAGCCAGGTGTATTGCCCTGAGTTCTAGCCAATTTATGTTGTGTGCGAGATCGCGTTTGGACCATTGACCCTGTGTCATGTATGTCTGTATGTGAGCTCCCCAACCAAACAGATTGGTGTCCGTGGTCAGGATGAGTCTGTGAGCCTCCTTGAAAAGAGACCCCTTGTGTATGGCTGGTGACCCCCACCATTTGAGTGAGAGCAGAGTGTAATGTGAAACTCTCACCTTCCGTGTGGAAGCACTGATGTTCCGCTTCTGGAAGGGGAGTAGGAACCATTGGAGATGTCTGGAGTGAAGTCTGGCCCACGGCATTATTCCTAGGCAAGAAATCATTTTCCCCAACAGTTGCGATAGCTGGACAAGTGGGACTACCTTCTCCCTCTGGATCCTGTGAACTAGAGATTTGATGCTGTCCTTGTGTTCCTGGGAGAGATAAACCTTGCATAGGTTTGAATCTATCATCGCGCCCAGATGTAAGATCCGAGTGGTAGGTGTAATGTGGCTCTTTTTGAAATTCACAGAAAAGCCATGTCTCTGAAGTGTCTCTATTGTAGTTTGTAGATCTAGCTGTGCAGTGCTGAATGAACTGGACTGGATAATTATATCGTCCAGGTAGCATTGTACTCTTACCGGGATCAGTCTGAGATAGGCCGCTAATACTGCCAGTATCTTCGTGAATACCCGAGGTGCTGAGGATAGACCGAAGGGGAGAGCCCTGTACTGATAATGTCTGCCTCCATAGCAGAAACGGAGGAATCTGCGGTGATGTGGTCTGACAGAAACATGAAGGGAGGTCTCTGTCAGGTCTATGGAGGAGAGGTAATCTCCCCTTCTGACGCTGGCCAGAATGGACTTGAGGGACTGCATTTTGAACCTCCTGTAAATTAGGAATCGGTTGAGTCCCTTCAGATCCAATATTGCTCTCCAACCCCATGAGGCCTTGGGGACCACGAAGAGTATGGAATAGAACCCCTTTCCCTTTTGATCCAGAGGAACTGGTTCTATGGCCCTTATATCTAATAAGTGTGTTATGGCTGTGGTTACTAGCTCGGCCCTGTGTGCATGTCTTGGTTGCAGGACATTGAAGGAAGCGGTCTGGGAAAATGGATTTGAGTTCTAGGGCTAGACCGAATCTTATGGTCTCTCTGACCCAGGTATCGTTTGTGGTGATCTCCGAAGTGTCGCTGAACAGAGCCAAGCACCCGCCTATGGGAGGATCCAATTTGGCGTCACTTGGACTTTCTGTATGGACAGCCTCCAGCCCCCCTGAAGGGGTGCTTTGCCTGGAATTGACCCCTGGCTCCTGAATTTTGGCGGTCCTGTTGGCAATCCTATCTGGGGTGAAGGATCGGAAACCTCTGGGCCAATCTCAGGACTGCCCTGATCGAAAGAGCTGCCTCCATTCCCAAGAACTTCTGGCACGAAAGGACTGCCTGCGAAATTCTTGTTGGGGCCTCTTATCCATCTTTCTCTTTCTCTCTCTAAGGTCTTTCTCTTATCCTTCCCTTCAACTAGGTATGGCTCTAGGATTTGGCCAAATAAATTTTTGCCACTGTAGGTGTCTGTAGCTAGACGCCATCTTGACTTTAGGTCAGCCCTCCACTGTTTGAGCTACAAGAATCTGCGAGATGCTACTGTGGCTGCAGTAGATGTAGTGGAAAATTTGGTTGAATGGAGGGATGCATCTGACATGTATTCCGCCGCAGCTACTAGCTGACCTAGAGTCTGTTGTGCATGTACTTGACCCGGAGGAATTAAAGCCTGTAGTTCACGGAGCCACATGACAGAAGTTCTCGCGAAAAAGGACGAGGACGATGCCGTCCTGATAGCCCAGCTGAGGCCTGGTGGGCTCTGCGGAGGGAAAACTCAAGTCTTTTATCCTCAGCTTTGAAGTGCTCAGCCATGTCTCCAGGAACAGTGGATGTGGAGAACAAAGATGTTAAGGGAGCGTCCACTGTAGGCACCTCTAGAAGGGAAGAGAATGCAGAAGATACGTTATACAATCTCTTTTCCGTGCTGCTAGGAGGAGATAGAGTGGCCAATTAAGTCCACTGTTTCTCCACCATCTCTCGGAAAACAGCTGGACAAGGAACCTGTTTTTCCTCCACAACCTTTACCGCAAACAAAGGATTTGACTCCTGTGCAGTAGAAGTAGATGGCTTGGGTTCCTGCTCTGAGACCAAATTGGTCTTGGTGCAGGCCTTTAGCAACAGTGATTTGAATAGGTTTGGATCAAAAAGCCCCGATGTTGGGGTCGGATCCGGAGCCACCTCCTCATCTTCAGACATGGGAGCGTCCGTTGTCTCCAGGTCCACAGACTCAACTTCCCCAATTTGAGATGAAGTCTCAGAAATACCTGAACCCGCAGACTGGACATGTCCAGTATGGTCTGCGGGCAAGGGTGGAGAAGGTGGTATCTGCGTGCGCCCCTTTGCCAAGGAAGAGGACATAAATTGATCAAAGGCATGATGCATAAAGCTCTGGAACTGCTGAGCCCATAAGGATCGCTCAGCTGAAGTAACACCTGCAGCAGTGGCTTCAGGAGCCTGCGTAGTGATGATAGCAGGTGAAATAGACGGACCAGGGTGAGGTGAAGGAATAGGCTGGATAGGGGCAGGTAGACCGACCTGTTCAGTTCCTCCTTGAGGAGACCAAGCTTTGGGGGCTTGATAAGAAGGCACCAGTGGGGGCTCACATGGTGAACTGCCCAGAGAAGCAGGGGGAACCACTTCAGCTTCACTGCACCTAAGCCTTTGTGCTTTGGAAAATTCTTTCTCCGGTGCCTGATGTCTCCTCGAGGCCTCTTGCTCAGCAGTCTTGGAGGGTTCTTTAGATGTCAAATGCTTGGTTTTGGCCTTTTTCTTTCCCCCCATGCTCAAATCAGAAGATCTGCGTTTAGATTGTGTTGGGGGAACATCAGAACCTTGCAATGTCTGAGGAGTCTCACCATCTGCCATTGTGCCCTGGACCTTCCAGATAGGAGAAGCCCTGGGAAGGGGGTAAATACGCAGATCAAGTTGTCTGGGAGGGAAGCTTCCCGCGCCCTAAGACAACCACAATGGCAAACAGCCAGACAGCTACCTAAAACTGTCTGTCTAGGCCCTGCTGACACAGCACCAGAAGCTAAAGAGAACAGGTCAGGAAATTTGCCCACAGAATTAAGGCTACAGGAATCAAACACAAAATATACCTCCTATAATGGAAGCTCTATGAAGAAAGCTGGAGAAAAATGACTGATAAACCCCCTCAAGAGCCCAACACAGTGGGCTACTGAAATAATAGGCCTGTATCAGAATCAAAAAGTGACTCTCAATATGGTGGCCACACCCAGCACAGGATTCAAAATGGTGGCCACGAGTCTCCTTAGCGCCTAAAAACGGCTTCTCCCCTTAGCTTGAGCTCCAAGGCAGCTTCTATGAGCTTGCTTTTGAAATTCCCCGTTCAGGGAGACCAGGGGAGGGAAAGTTCTACCACTCGCCCCCCCCCCACAGTTATATGGCACTACAACACTTGCGATTCTGTAGCGTAGGGGAGTCTCAGTGCGATCCTCGATGGTGCCTCATGGCCACGAGGCAAGAGAGGCAATCCGGCTATCCGGCTGAATCCTCCAGAGTGCTGGCAATAAAATTGCTCCTGGGCGCTAGGGAAGCCTCCCTTGTTGTGCTCAACAGATGATAAGAGCTAACACCGCAGCTCTGCAGCAGAGCTCCTAGGATCCACGTGGCCAGATAGGCTCTCTGGAAACAACGCTCCCAGGGGTTCTTAACTCCTTGACTTTTGCTAAAACTATTTAAAGATTATTAATCAGCTAAAACTACTAGAATTCCTACTATCTAACCTAATTTTAACTACTTAAATTAGAAAAAAATTGAGGAGCTAGCAAATCTGTGTCCTATCTGAGCATAGACTAAGACAAAACTGGGAAAGGAACGCCCAAAGGAGGCGTGGCTAAAGTTTGGTTTTAGTCTAAATCTGAGCAGGAAGGCTTTGATTACCCATCGGTGGATGCTACATCTATCATGCTGGAGAAAATGTGATTCAGATCATGTGATCTTTGAGTATTATTGGTGAATAATTATTGGTCAAACTAGACAACAGTTGAGGAATCTGTAGATTCCCAGATTAGTGATTAATATTGTTTAATACTGCATTGGTTTTTTTTTTCCAACTATATTTACATCAAGGGCAATAATGAAAATAATTTCACACTGATATCATCCACGGAGAGCTAATGAAATGGAGTGTTAAGCACTGGCATCCATTTCCTCATGATGTAACTGCTTACCCATAGGTTAAGTATGTTCATAAAAGATGTAATTGGAATATATTTGGACATATATTTAGTCAATGAACTGCAACATGATAAAGTTTCATCCATCCAAGTTTTGAAAGCAGCTTCCAAATAGTTTTTGATTTTTTAAATATTTTTTAAATATTTTTTATGAGAATGGATACACAATTATCCATACAGTGATCATTTTTACTCAGTAAAATCTGTATAGCAGGCAGTAATTCATCCTAATGAAGTATTAATCTAAAGAAAAAAGCAGTCAGCAAAAGGTTTGAATGCTCTACTATGGATTTACTTGCAACACATATTTTGTTTATTTCATTTATTTCTCCTGCATAGTTTAATAATTCCATGGATAGAATGATAGTGATTGGTTCAAATTTCATCAATTTCATAGTTAAATATGAATTAAACCTTGGTCTCTTTAATCACAATTGCTGCATGGTTGTTTTCTATGTAATATTGTATTATAAAATATATTCCCCAGTCTCCATAATAAAGGAACATGGAGGAGGCTGTTCGGATTCAATTAAACATTTACTGGATGTTCTTGTTAAGTAAACTACAACTTTTTGGTGGATGTAGGACAATGCATTTCTAGATTTAAGTATCACAAAAGTGTTTCACTCCGGATTTCTACTATAAACATTTTCTGACAATGCATCTTATTTGTGCAAAGTGCATTTCAATTGAGCACTGATGCCATAATTACTGACAATGCATAAGTGACTATCAGCATATTATTACTTGTGTTACAATGACAGTTAAAAAAAGACTGGTATGTACCATATGGTTCATACACACAGAGAGATACATACACACAGATGCACACATCACTTTGGGCCATCTCTTTGTATAAAGATATGAATGGATATATATGAGAGACAGAATATATGAGAATCTTTCAAAGTGGATCATAGAACCAGAAAAAAAAAATCTGTTCTGGATGATTTCAACTCATAGATACATGCAGAATGACAACTTCAAAGAAAAAACAGAAAGAGGCAATCTTCTTTAAGTCCCTTAGTCTAACATTAATCTGAAATGATATTCCTACCCGTTGTTTGCTATCACAGTATTTTGCTATTGAACAGTTTAGATCTTTTTGTACCATTCTGTTGACAGTAAGGATTGGGGCGCTGACTTACCTGAACGCCTTTTCTCAGCACGGAGATGGATAATCCACGCAGTGGGTTGAGACTGTATTCCTGGCCAATCAGATCACTCAGCCAAAGTTGCCACGCCTGTCCTGGACCATGATTCTCCAGTCTTGACACGAGCGCAGACATTGACTGACAGTAAGACGTTTTGGCTCAACTAAATATACCCTATTATCCTAGTCTATAAGGGTGGGTGTGGATTATCCATCTCCGTGCTGAGAAAAGGCGTTCAGGTAAGTCAACGCCCCTTCTCCAGCACTGGAGATGGATAATCCACGCAGTGGGACATACCAAAGCCTATTGTCCCTTGGGTTGGGGAATAGACTGGTCCCGTGTGTAACTTTGGTCTAGAACCTGCTGGAGAACCCTCCTACCGAAGGAGGCCTCTGCAGAGGAGTACTTGTCGATTTTGTAATGGCGAATGAATGGAGAGGGCGAGGCCCAAGTGGCTGCCCTGCATACTTCTTCAATAGAAGCCTGCATGGCCCATGCTGCTGAGGTGGCAGCACTCCTTGTGGAGTGGGCCGTGATATGCTTGGGGACTTGCAAGGACTCCGCCTGGTATGCCCCAGTGATGCATGCCCTAATCCACCTACCGATGGTAGAGGACGAGACCTTCCGGCCCCTAGTAGCGGGGTGGAAGGATATGAAAAGCGCTTCCGAGCGTCGGAATTCCGCTGTGCGCGAAATGTAATGTCTTAGTGCCCTTCGTACGTCCAAGGTGTACCATTGTTGCTCCAGGGGATGAGCTGGGTTTGGACAGAAGTCTGGTAGGACTATTTCCTGTGATCTGTGAAAAAAGGAGTTGACCTTTGGAATGAAGGAAGGGTCTATTCTTAGGACTACCTTGTCCCTGTGAAAGTGACACAGGTCCTTCCTCGTTGAGAGAGAAGCTAACTCGGATATCCGTCGAGCTGACGTGATAGCTACTAAGAATGCTACCTTATGGGTCAGGTAGCGAATGTCACATGTTTTGAGTGGTTCGAAGGGCGCTCTGGTAAGAGCTTGTAGTACTCGTGGTAGTTCCCACGATGGATACCTGTGCACGGTTGGCGGTCTGATATTCGCAGCCCCCTTGAGAAAGGATTGTATTAAGGGATGCTTGCCCAAGGATTCACCGGGGCTGGCAGAAAATATAGTTGAGAGGGCGGCGATTTGCCTGCGCAGCGTGTTTGGCAAGATGTCCCTCTCTAGGCCATCTAGTAAAAATTCTAGGATCTTGGGAACTGTGATCCCCTTGAGTAACAATTCATGTTCAAAGCAGCATGATTGGAAGCTTCTCCACGTGGCCTCGTAGATACGGTTCGTGGAGGGGCGCCTTGATGCCTGTATGACCCTAATTACACCCTGTGAGCAAGACCCCTTGACTAAAATTGACCGTTCAAGAGCCAGACGGCTAGTTGTAGCCATTGTGGTTCTGGGTGGGAGATCTCCCCCTGTTTGAGGGAGATCCTCTCCGGAGGAATCCGCCATGGATTCGTGCGGGAGAGACTCCTCAGGTCTGCGAACCAAGGTCTCCTTGGCCAATAAGGGGCCATAAGGATTACCCTGGCTCTTTCCCGCAGAATCTTGCGTACTACCGCCGGAAGGAGAGGTAAGGGTGGAAACGCGTACAGGAGTCCCCTTGGCCATGGGCTCCGTAACGCATCCGTCTGCTCTGCTCCCCTGGATGGGAATCGGGAGAAGAAGCGAGTTAGGTGGGCATTGGAAGGAGAGGCAAATAGGTCCACCTGGGGAAGCCCGAAGCGGTGACAGATCTCCCTGAAGATCTTCGGGTGTAGTTGCCACTCCGAGTGATCTATTGTTGATCTGCTCAACAGATCTGCTTGGATGTTTGCCTCCCCCGATATGTGGTCGGCCTTTATGGAGGCCAGATTTTGTTCCGCCCAGGCCCCCAGTAGAAGGGCCTCGGCCGAGAGCGAGCGAGAGTGTGTGCCCCCGACGGTTTATGTGGGCCTTGGCTTTCACGTTGTCCGTCAGGACCAGTACGTGCCTGCTTTTTATGCTGCTGTGGAAATGCCTTAACGCTAGGTGAATAGCCCGAAGCTCGAGACAGTTTATGTTGTGTCGGAGATCCACCACTGACCAGCGGCCCTGTGTCCACTTGGTCCCCAAGTGGGCTCCCCAGCCAAATAAACTTGCATCTGTTGTGACTACTACTCTGTCTGGTTCCCTGAAGGGGAACCCCCTGAGGAGAGCTGGAGATAGCCACCACCTGAGGGAGTGTCGTACTCTCAGAGGTATGCCTACCCTCTTCCGGGATGCACTGATTTGCTGTCTCTGAAACGGGAGCATGAACCACTGCAGTTCTCTTGAGTGCAGCCTTGCCCAAGGAACTATTACTATGGTCAATATCATCTTCCCTAGCAGCTGGGAGAGGCAGACCAGCGTCACTGACTGACCGCGGCTTACCTGTTTTACGGCTTTCCTCATGCTGCTGAGGCGTTCCTGTGATAGGTACATCTTGCACTCCTATGTGTCTATGACCGCTCCCAGATGGAGTATTCTTGTAGTTGGGGTTAGGTGGCTCTTTGGAAAGTTCACCGAGAAGCCGTGGTCCTGCAGCAGCTTTATCACTAACTTTAGGTCTGCTTGAGATTGCTGGGCGGACGATGACTGGATTAGAATATCGTCCAGGTAGCACTGGACTCTGATCGGGACGTTTCTTAGGCGTGCTGCCAGAACCGCCAGAATCTTGGTGAACACCCTGGGCGCTGATGACAGGCCGAATGGAAGTGCCCTGTATTGAAAATGGTGCCCCCTGTAGGCGAACCGTAGAAAGCGGCGGTGAGCCAGAGAGATAGGGATGTGTAAGTATGCCTCCGTGAGGTCGATCGATGCCAGAAAATCCCCTTTCCTTACGCTTCCAAGGATGGAGCGTAGTGTCTGTATTTTGAATTTGCGGTATTTTATGTAGAAATTTAGCCTTTTTAGATCCAGAATGGCTCTCCAACCCCCCGAGGGTTTTGGGACCATGAAGAGGATAGAATAAAACCCCTGGTCTCTCTGGTTCATAGGCACCAGTTCTACGGCCCGTATGTTTAGAAGGTGCTGAACAGACAGGGGCATGGGCGGAAGCGGTTCGGGGGCTTTGAGAGAAATTCTAGAGATAGACCGTGACGTATGGTGTTTCTGACCCATACGTCCGTGGTGGTCTCTTCCCACTGGGGAGCAAACCCTGCTAGTCTGCTCCCTATGGGAAGGTCTGGGTGGGAGTCATCTGGTACGGTGGAAGGGGCGGTTGTTCCCCCGAAAGGGCCGTCTTCCCTGTGTTTGCCTATTTCTTGTGTTCTGTCTGTCCCATTGTCTTTCCCTATCCTGTCTAGCTTGGAAGGGTTGGGAATTTTGGAAGTAGTTGACCCTGGTTTCCGTACGAAAGGATTGTTTCCTTCCCCAGGAGCCGGGTCTCTTGTCCTGCCTTTTAAGCATGTGTTTAAGGACCTTGCGCTTGTCCTTGTTCTCTGTCAGGTATGGCATTAGTGCCTCACCAAACAGCTTTGCCCCCTGGTACGGAGCCGAAGCCAATTTCCACTTGGATTTGGTATCCGCCTGCCAGTTCTTTAGCCAGAGGAGGCGTCTGCTCGTGTTGTTTGCTGCCATTGCCTTGGCTGAAAACCTGGTCGCCAAAAGTGTCGTGTCTGACGCATATTCCGTGGCCGCTACCATTTTGCTGAGTTCCTGGTGAGTGCGTACGTCCTCCATGGGAACCCAGCCCTGTAATTCACGGAGCCAACAGAGTGTGGCTCTGGTGAAAAAGGACACAGAGGTAGTCGCCCTGGTAGCCCAAGCTATTGCCTGGTGCGTTCTCCTGTAGTTGGACTCACTCTTTCGGTCCTCGGCTTTAAGAGCCTCAGCAAAATCTCCTGACATGGCCGTGTCCGATATCAGGGGACCTATGGGTTCGTCCACCACCGGCACCTCCAATGTTCCCTCTAGCTCCCTTGCTACGTTAAATAGCTTCCTCTCCGCATTGCTAGGAAGCGGTAGGGAGGTTGGCGCTGCCCACTGTTTCCTTATTGTGTTTAGGAACATGGTCGGGCATGGTATGCGGTATTGAGTGGTTACCTTTTCGGCGAACGTTGGCTCAGCCTCCGTGTCAACTGTGACAGGCTCCGCTGGTGTCCCATGCCCCAGATGGCTGTGGCCTCAGCCTTGCGCAGAATGGTAACGAAAAGAGAAGGGTTAAACAGGCCGTTTAACCTTGAGGTGAGGTGTCCTCCTCTTCCTCAGACATTTGAATCCCTTGTGACGTACCTGGCTGGTCCAGGTAAGCTTCCTCTGAGACCGACGAGTCTGAGAAGGAGGAGAGGTCCTGATGGTCCTCCGTTTCCTCCCGATGCCTCGTTCTAAATCCTAGAGGCTTGGCTTTGGAAGTTTGAGCCCTGGCCTCAAATGCACGGTCCACTGCCTGTGCTATTAGGGTAGCTAGCAGATCCCCCGTCAATGCAGGGGGCGTAACCATTGCCTGCGACCCTGCAAGTGCTGTGGTTTGCATGGTCCTCGGGGTTTCCTGTAACCTCCGTGGGGAGGGGGATCGGGAGAGCGATGAGAATTCGCCTATCCCGCCCTCTGTTTGGGACTGTGATGAGTTCCCTAATGACCAAACGCCCCGTGGGGATGTAGGGAGACCCAGCGGTAGATCGGGACCTATCCCCCCATTCTGCCTATTTTCAATTCTGGCCCTTTTCTGGGCTCTGTTGAACTCCTTTTCTAGGGCTTGGTGTCTTCTGATTGCCTGTTTGTCAGCCTTCTTTGATGACTTCCTTGCAGCCTTTCTAGGGGCTGCAGAGGATTCCGAATCCTCTGAAGCGGGTGCTCCAGAGGATGAAGGCAGGGCTCCAGTGGAGGGAATGATTGCTTCCTCCATTCTCCACTAATGCCGGGCCGCGATAGGGGGGACCCAGGTAGTAGGAGAGCTCCAACTTTGAGTAAGGACAGGCGCACTACTGGGGGCGTCTGGAACTCAGGAGCAGACTCTGCAAATTGTCAGAGTTAGTCACTGTGCACGGATAAGAACAGACACGCTAATGGGAATGCCTGGAACCCGGCTTGACTATGGTGGGTAAGGACAGGCACGCGACTGGGGATGCCTGGAACCCACCACTAAATCCAGAAGCCACTAATGGGGGACCCGAAGTCCGGAAGGAGCCAAAGGCAACTAAACACAGTTAGTTATGAAAGGTTCTTATTTACTTTGGATTGTAGACACGAAGTCCTGGAACAAAGCAGCTATGTGTCTGATTTGAATGTCTCTAAATGAATAATAGATGCTCTAGTACCCTAGTACTGCTTGCCTATTCATTTACTCCAGCGGCTGGACCTAGGCTTCTCAGGGAGCCTTGGATCCCCTGCTTGCACAAAATATGGCCGCCGCTGCCAGGAGACTACTGCGCATGTGTTAAAGAAGCTGCTGGTGCCACGTGCGGTTGTAACAAAGAGCCGCGCGTGCTCCCAGCTGCTCAGACAATGGCGCCTTGTTTAAAAGACTCTGAGCAGCCTGGTGAGTGAAAGAAACTGCTCCTTCGCTCGCCAGCTGTTCCCGTAATCAATCTCCCTCCCAGCATGCATCCCCTTTGTCCTCCGCTTCCCTCGCTAATTGCTTGCCTTTCTGTATTTTTTGCCTTTTAACGCGGGGGTTGCCCGAGCCTCCCTGTTTGTTTAAGGCGGCTGCCGGCTGCTCCGGCTGTAGGAAGGTGGTTGGGGTTTGGGTGAGGGAGGGGAGTTAGGGATTTCCCCCTTTTAAGTGAGGGTGGTTTCCCCTGTAGGGAATCTGACTTCCTGAGTCTTACAATTTTGCAAGGAAATTTTAGAGTAATCAATTAAATTGAATTAAATTATCTCTAATTAACTTTTAAACTAAGCAATTTCAGCTACTAGAAAAAAAATCCCCCCAATGGAAAGGAACTATACCTGCCCAGGAGCCAAAATTGTACGTCTTTCTGTGTGGCCAGATCAGTCAAGACTGGGGAATCATGGTCCAGGACAGGCGTGGCAACTTTGGCTGACTGATCTGATTGGCCAGGAATACAGTCTCAACCCACTGCGTGGATTATCCATCTCCAGTGCTGGAGAATAAATGTGTTTTAATTTCAATTTTAGAACACATTTGTGGACAACTTATCAGGTGGTAGCAGGCACACATAGTGACCTTTAGCCTTCTAGGAAAGCATCACTTTTTAGCACAAGTTTCATAAATATTGAAGTTTCACATTTTATAATATAAAATATGCTATGAAAGGTGAAATTAGACGACAAGTATAACAAATATACTTGAGGGAGAGAGAGAGATATCAAATTATAATAAAAATAAATGACACAAAATGAATTCCTTTTCCACCATTGGAATCCTTGGTGCTTTCCGAGCTTAGTTGTTTGCTAGCAGATACTTCATTGCCTAACTAGGTAACATCATCAATGCAGCTTAGAATTTCTATCCTACCTTCCTTAAGACTTGAAGATACCTTACATTTAAAGATACCTTATAGATACCTTACAAAGGTTGCCCTCTTCTTTTTTCCTCTTCCTCTAGCATTCCCTTCAATCTCATCTCATACGCTAACCAGTTCTCAAATGTAATCTTTGGCAACTCCACTTTCATTTTTATGTCTTATCAATTCCATCTCTCATGTCTACAATCCTTCTAAGATAGCAACATTTTCCACATTCTCAAAAAAGCAATGCCTCTCCAATTACTCCCTAATTTTTCTTTTAGTTCTTCTTGTCAATCCAAAACTTCATTTCTGCCTAAACAAAGCAACTCATTACTATAAAATATTATTCCATTATATATTTCTATGTTTTTGAAAACCTTACAATGAGTTCACAAAAAACATGTCATTAAGGATTTAAAAAATCATTTTTTTCCCTCAAATTTGTTTCCATTTTATTGGAACATTATTTTAAAATTATGTATTAGTGTAAAATGTATATTTTTATCTACCCAGTTCCTCTAATTCAGTTGGTGCAGCAAACATCTTAATTTGACTTTATGAAAAACACCTTTTAGTTAAGCATATTTAAGGCTCGCAAATTAAAAAATAGCTATTATTTCTTTCTATTACAAACAGCCTTTCAAAGTCCTTTACAAATTTAAACAAAGGAAAGATGAAGTATTTTGCTATCAGGAACACTGGCTCTATATTTTTATCAATGCTCCAAGTTTACAGTTTTATATAACTTCACAGACAATTTTCTCTTTCCCCCCCCTCCTGCTACAGGTAGTCCTCAATTTACAACAGTTCGTTTAGTGACTGTTCAAAGTTACAATGGCACTGAAAAAGTGATTTATGACCAATTTTACACTAACCACTGTTGCAGCATTTCCGTGGTCATGTGATCAAAATTTGGAGGCAATTGATTCATATTTATAACAGTCCTGGGGTCACATGATCCCCTTTTGTAACCTTCTGACAGGTAAAGTCAATGGAGAAGCCAGATTCAATTAACAACCATGTTACTAACTTAACAACTGCAATGGCTAGAAAGGTCGTAAAATGGGGCAAAACTTTAACAAATGTCTCACTTAACAACATAAATTTTGGGCTCAATTGTGGTCGTAAGTTGAAGATTACCTGTACTTGGATTATAAAGTGTCATACTTCCTGACAGTTAGAACAATTAACCAGTGGAACAACCTGCCTCCAGAAGCAGTGAATGCTCCAACACTGGAAGTTTTTAAGAAGAGACTGGACAGCCATTTGCCTGAAATGGTATAGGATTTCCTGCCTGAGCAGAGGGTTGGACTAGATGACCTCCAAGTCCCTTCCAACTTTATTATTATTATTAGATACAGACTTGACTTTTTAACAAAGCACATTTTAAGCATTATTCAGATAGATAATCCTTAAGATTACGAAACATTAAGCAGGCACCTGGTCTCAGTGGTTTTAGGAAAAAAATAAAGCAGACAAATTAAAATTTCCTTTTTATTAAATGGATGTGTGCAGTGTTTTTTTTTCTAAAAAAAAAAAAAGGTGCCGGAATTCACACACGTCATACAACCCGTCTTGCCTACCCTAGAAGGTTCCATCCAAAAAAGGTGCCGGAACTCCGTTCTGGGCGTTCTATGAGAAAAAAAGCCCTGGATATGTGTTTTTTAATCAGAAATTTTAAAAATTTAGGAAATGTAAAATTTTAACCCAGGCGAACCTAAAGCTCATTTTATTTTTTCAACCATTGAAATGACATAGTCAAGACAAAGATAGTATCAGAAGTAAAGATACTCAATCATTCAAGATGTTTATAGAGCCAAGTTCAGAATTCATGGAAAGGCAGTTTATTGTCAGTAAATACTGTACCCAAAGAAAACTGACAACTATAAACAAATTGCAATTGTTACGTTTTATTTGACTGAATTTCAGGGTAAATCCTGCTGAGTTATGGAATTTGTTTACGAGAAGGAGATGAATAAGTGCTTTACAAGATTTTTAAAGAGAGATATATTCCATCATGCCCATACAGAAATTCCATGATAGAGAATTCCAGTCCTTTCAATATAAATTTAAAAACATTTTATCCTGAAAGAACAGGGTCTTCTCCAGTAAGAAAATTAAGCAGCATTTAAACATTTGAATATTATTAACGATAGTCTAATTATCTAGGGAAAACTCCTGCCAATCAATAAATCTATTTTATCTTATTTTTTACATTATAGTAACCATTGATATCTTTGTATAACTGCCCTTAAGTATCCACTAAAAAGCATTTTTGTTACTTACAGGCAGGTATAAGCATAAATTCTCAGAAATAACATCCAATCTATCATGAAGAATAACTTTTGACTATTGGCCCCTAACTATGGATACTTTTATAAAAGTAGTAAAGTGAGTTATAAGGAAACTTTACCTTTGATATTAAAATACTCAAAGTACTCAGCTTTTGTCTGGACTATAGGAATGCTTTATAAAAATTTCTAGGTCTTTTTTAGTTTTATATTACTAACTAATTTTTGTCAATCTTTTAGAACTAAGTTTATAATAATAATAAATATCATTCATCATTATCAGCATATAGCAACATATTGTTTAATTGCAAGCCAACTTTCAGGATAATACAAACCACACACGCACACACATGCATACAATATAGCTGAATATGACAGATGTATGCAAGACACACACACACACATGGAAAAGAATTCTTAATATTTGTCAGAATGGAGCTTCCGGTACGGGGCGACGGCAACGGCGGCTACTTAGTAGCCATCCAGCTGGGAAGGTGTCAGAATCGCGGAGCACAGCGCGTATCAGCTGGCCCGCGGTTCGGAATCCCCTTCCCGGGCAAAGGGAAGGGGTAGAGAACGCAGGAGTAGAGGTAGAACCCCTGAACCCCCTCTGGATTTATTCCTAGAGGGGGTGGAAGGAGTGTTCCCTCGGAGCTCCTGCTGATCTCCGCCTCCCAGCTGTTTTTGCTTCTTTTTGAAGCAAAAGAAACCGCCGCCTCTATCTCCGCGATTACAGCGTCTTGGTGAGTAATCTCCGAAGCGGACAGAGCGGTTTAAAGGATCTTTTTTACATAGCTTAGTGTTTTATTTCTTTCTTTTAGTTAGTTTTGGTTATCTCTCCTTTGTTCTTTTTTTGCTGGTATGGAGAGAGGAAATAAGATGGCGTTTTAAAAGTGTCGGAGTTTTTTTTTCCCTTTTCTCTTTTGTCTCTTTGCTTTTAAAGTTTTGGACTTAAATGACTGCTTGTGACTTTTTTGTTCCTGGTATTGGACTTCTTTTTTGATTTTTTCTCCTTTTTTCTTTGGACTTTTAAGGATTACAGTGTTTTTGCCCCCCCCCCTTTTTTTTAAAATTCTGTTTCCCTCCTCCTCTTTTTTTCCTTTGGGGAGAAGGGAAGAGAGAACTGCGTTATATAAAATGGCTTCAAAGAGACAGCCGCCTTCTATAACATCCAAGGTGGTTTCCTCTCCCACAGCTCTAATTGCACAACCACAACAACAACTTAAACATGTACCACCGACCCAGCCACCACCCTCCCCTCCTTTGCCAGGCCTGTCAGTACAAGAGATTAAAGGCATAATGGGAGATGCTGTATCTCAAATTAGAGATGAAATGAAGCAACTTGTTACACAGATTAAATCTGAAATTAAGGAAGAGTTAAGTGGGATGAAGGTCTCACTAGAAGATAATAACACCATTTTGCGGCAAGATATAGTTGCAGCTGTATCAGGCTTGGCTACGGTGGTGGTGAAGTTGGACTCGAGAGTGGAGGAAGTGGCAGATAAAGTTGACTCTTTTGAGGAGAAATTCCAAGATATGGAAAGGAAGATGGAGATTTCACAAGAAGATATTCTTATGTTCCAGTATAGACAGATGGAGTATGCCCTGAGGATCAGGGGCCTTAAGGAAGATATGAATCAAGACCTGATGGAGGTGGTGCTTACTGACTTAGCTGTTGCTCTGAATATGGATAAAGGAGAATTACGCAGAGAAATGGAAAAAATTTACAGAGTTAACTCCTGGATTGCCAAGCAGAAGAATTTGCCTAGAGATGTGGTGATTTATTTTACAAAGAAGTCTCTGCGTAATGAAATTATACAAGCTTTTTATAATAAGAGATTCCAGATTGCTGCCCAAGATATCATCATTTTAAAGGAAATCCCATCAAAAATTTTAAGAAGCAGGAAAGATTTTGCTTTTCTAGCTAATGAGCTTAAAGCCAGATTGATGCCATTTAGATGGGAGATCCCGATGGGTATTGTTCTGAGCCATGCGGGGACGTGCTATAGGTTGAATACGGTTGATAAAGCTAAAGAGTTCTACAACACGGTCCTGGGTGCAGGCTCAGCTTCATCTGTTCAGAAACCCCTGAGTGGCAAAGAGTTGGAGCAGCAATCTGAAGCACTAGGTCTGGTTTCTGCTGGGATGCTGCAAGCTGAATGGCAACGTCAAACGGAGGTTAAAGAGCAGAGAATGACCCGTGCAGCTTATAGACGTAAGGAGAAGGAGCAACGCAAGAGAGAGGCTAAAGAATCTTCTTCCGAAAGTGTTTCACCGCCGGTGGGAGGAGCAAGACCCAAGTGTTCTGCAACACATGCAGCAATGGCAGATCTCCAGGGAGTCTTCTGCGGGCTCCTGGCCAAGGGAGATGGCAAAGTTCCTGACCTGGAATGTTAACGGATTGAATTCTCCACAGAAAAGAAAGAAAATCTTTTACTATTTGAAGCAACATAACAATGATGTTATTTGTCTACAGGAAACTCATATTTTACTTAAAGATCAGAAATACTTAGTTAATGCCCGTCTGGGATCTCACTTTGTATCTTCTGCTCCTGGGACAAAGGGGGGAGTGGTTATTTATGTGAAGCAAAATTTACCAGCTTGTCTGGTAGAATCAGATCCCCAAGGAAGATATGTGATGATTGAACTTGGTTTGTATGGTAAGAAAATACTCATAGTGGGACTTTATGCACCAAATCAGCAACAGGAACAATTTTATAGATTGCTACATCAAAAAATAACTTTGCTGGACTATAGATCCGTGGTATTAATGGGTGATTGGAATGGTGTCTTAGATATACAAAGGGATAAGAAAGGTTCTTCTCCTCTTTTTAAACAGGCAAAACTACCTAAAGCCTTTTTTGATATGAAGGAGGATTGGGAACTAAGGGATTATTGGCGGGAATGTAATCAAGAGGAGAGAGACTTTACCTTCTTTTCAGATAGACAACAATCCTTCTCAAGAATTGACTTTTTTTTTATTACAACGGACTTATACAATAGAGTAAAGAATGTAAAGATATTTCCTAGGTCGCTGACGGATCATAGTCCAGTTTGGATGGAGCTGATTCAAGAAAAAGAGGAGAGAAGATCCTGGAGGGTGAATGAAAACTTATTTAGACAAGAAAAGAATATTCAAAAGTTAAAGGAGTCTTTAAAGGATTATTTTGCTTTAAATATGTATAAGGGGACTTCAATGTCATTTGTATGGGATGCAGGTAAAGCATTTATGCGTGGGATCGATAAAAATGAATAATTGTCATAAGCAAAGGCAGACTCAGAAACGTAAAGAATTGGAGGATGAAATTAAGTTAAAAGAAAAATCTTTGATTTTAAATCCTTCAGATGAAAGCATTAAAGAATCTGTAAAGTTGTTAAGAGCACAATTTAATATGTTGCTGGCAGACCAAGCTGCAACTAACTTATTGTTTATGAAACAAAATACATTTTGTAATGCTAACAAACCAGGGAGATGGCTGGCCTATCAATTAAGAAAGAAGCAGAGACAGAGGATAATAGATAAAATAAATTATAAGGGCAAATTAGTCTTTCAGAAGGAATTGATTAAGAAATCTTTTTTAGATTATTATCAAAAATTATACAAATCTACTAATGTGCAAATTTTAGATATAAATAAATATTTAAGTGAGGCTAGTTTTCCCAAACTGACAGAGGATCAGAAACATGAAATTAATGGCTTAATTACCAAAGAGGAAATTGCGATAGCAATTAAACAATTGAAACTAGGCAAAGCACCGGGTACGGATGGGTTGACAGCTGTTTACTACAAAGTTTTAATGGAGGAGATGATCCAACCACTAGGCGATCTTTTCAATGATATCTTACAGGGCTCAGAGATTCCTCCCTCATGGTGTAGTGCTTTTATATCTTTAATTCCAAAAGAGGATCAAGATCTTACTTTACCAAAGAATTATAGACCTATATCTCTTTTAAATGTGGACTATAAGATATTTGTAAAAATCTTAGCAAATAGGTTTATGAGGGTTGTGCATCATCTTGTGCATAAAGATCAATCTGGGTTTATAACTGGTAGGTACATGAAAAATAATGTTAGACAAATCATTAACTTATTAGAATATTTAGACAAGAATAACCAAGTCCCTGCAGGGCTGATATTTTTAGATGCTGAAAAAGCCTTTGATCAATTGAATTGGCATTTTATGTTAAGAGTAATTGAAAAGATGAATTTTGGTGAAAAGATATTACAAGCCCTTACGGTAATATATCAAAAACAAACGGCACAACTTATTGTTAATGGAGGCTTGTCAGAGGCATTTATAATAGAGAAAGGTACTAGGCAGGGATGTCCACTATCACCGTTGTTGTTTGTTTTAACATTGGAAATATTGTTGATCAAAATTCGAGATTTGCAGGAAATTAAAGGAATAGAAGTTAATAAAAAAGAATATAAGTTAAGAGCCTTTGCAGACGACTTGGTGGTTACTTTGTCGCAACCTATTAGTTCTGCAGTAAAGTTACTACAGTTAATTCATCAATATGGTTTGGTTTCGGGTTTTAGGATTAATGTTAACAAGACTAAAATCCTACCTAAAAATATGACTATTCAGGAGAAGCAGACTTTGGCTAACTTGACGGGTTTTGAAATTGTTAATAAGGTAAAATATTTGGGGGTGATGTTATCTGTTTCTAATGCAAAATTATTTAAAAATAATTATGACAGGTTGTGGGTTAGTGTACAGAAAGACTTGAAGAATTGGGAGAAGCTGCAATTATCTCTCATGGGAAGAATTGCAGTGATAAAAATGAATATTCTACCCAAGTTTCTTTTTTTGTTTCAAATGTTACCGATTTTGAAGAATGAGACTAATCTAAGTGAATGGCAGAAGGGTGTTAATAAATTTATTTGGGCAGGGAAAAAGCCAAGGGTTAAGTTTAAAATTATGCAAGACTTCCGTGAGAGAGGTGGACTCAAGGTACCGAATTTGAAATTATATTATGATGCGGTGGTTTTAACACTAATTAGTGACTGGGTAAATTTGACAAATCTTGAGATACTCCATCTAGAGGGATGGGACTTACTTTTTGGGTGGCATGCCTATTTAATATTCAATAAAAAAGTGGATTGGGCTTTTAAATCTCACATTATAAGAACTTCTTTACTTAGGATTTGGAGAAAATATTATAAAAGTGATTTTAAAGTACCATTATGGGCTATACCCTGGCATGCGATAGAAGGTATAAAAAGAGGTGTTAAAATGGACATGGTGTCTTACAGACAGCTACTCAGATGGGATGGACAAAATTGGCAATTAAAATTACGGGAGGAGTTAGCACAAGAAAATATTATTTATTCTTGGTTTCAATATAGGCAATTAGCAGACAGATGGAAGGTGGACTGCAAGGTGGGTTTTCTTAGAGAAGATGAAAATCTTATTAAGCAAGTGAAGGATCAAAGACAAGCCCATATCAAGAGAATTTATGGGGTGCTAGTTGAATTGGACTCAGAAACGGAATTAATTAAAGATTGTATGATTAGATGGGCCCAAAACTTTGGTGAATCGGTCCCATTGGATACATGGGAAACCATTTGGGTAAGAAATGTCAAATTTACACAGGCACAGAATTTAAGGGAGAATTTTTATAAAATGTTTTATAGATGGCACCTTGACCCACAAAAAATGTCTTTCATGTACCCGGACTTACAGCCTAAATGTTGGAGATGTGGTTGCTCGGATGCCACCTATTACCACATTTGGTGGTCGTGCAGAGAGATAAAAGCATTTTGGATTAAGATATGGTGGAATATTCAGAAAATTTTTAGAAGGAGGGTAAAATTTACTCCGCAATTATTTTTGTTGGGTATAGTTACCGATTGTGACACAAAGGAGGTTATATTGATGTTAAATTTGATTACAGCCGCAAGGCTGTTAGTAGGACAATACTGGAAGAAGGAATCTTTGCCTACAATGCATGAATGGTTCTTTAAAGTGTCTTACTTGGCGGAAATGGCAAAGATTTCGGCTTTTTTAAAGGAACAAACGCAAGAGAAATTTCTTGCTGTTTGGGATAAATGGATAAAATTTATACAATTTAAATTGGATATAAAAAAATATCATATAGCCTTTTCATAACTTTTATTTTTATATATATATACATATATTTTAGTGTTATATCTTCTTTTTTATATATATATAACTTTTTAAATTCTTTTTTAATTAAGCCTATATTCTGCTCTGGGAAGCTCAGGGGGGGGGAAGGGGGTGGGTGTCTTGGGGGGGTTGGGGAAGGGGAGTTTTGTCATGTTATGTTTAGTTTTTTGTATATGTTGTATTTCGTTTTTGTATTGTTATTTTGTTTTTTTGTAAAAACTTATAAAAATTTTCAATAAAAAAAATTGACAGAATTCAACTATTTTAATTTCTTTTCCTTATTAAGAAAAATTTTAAAAACATTTTTGTCACAAAACACATTTTATCACCAATATAAAACTGGAATCATACAAGAGATTCATTTTTTTAATTCTAATTCAGTAAAAAATATATAAAATTTGAATTTTTTGTTAAAAATTAAAAATACTTATAAACTCACTTGGTACTTCTAAGCTGTCTGAAAGAGATGCCAAGTTAATTCTTTCAACAACTATGCCTTGCTAGCCACAAATACATTCCTAGTGTCTAAAATAGATACCCTATCATATTCACCAGTCACACCTCCGGAGCAGAGATGTCAAGCAAAGTGAAACATTCTATAACTTACAGAGCAACTTCTGATAAAACTCACTGACAGAACTGCAAAGCAAGCAAGGCTCCTAAGTATCAACCACGGTTTATCCTCAAGGTAAAAATATGCCTCTTCTTAGCAGGATATTTTAAATAGGGCGGATACTTAAAACACAGCATAACGTCATGATTACAGTAGTTATACCAATTTAATTTAATTCAATTCTATTTAAAAGAGTTCCTGTTAGTCTCCTCCTTCCTCTGAATGAATACAAGGGAAAATTTATTTTAATTCTGGACTACATTTTACAATCTCCTTTTCACACAAGTTATTTTTATAATAATTGGCATTACTCATGAGAGAGAGAGAGAGAGAGAGAGAGAGAGAGAGAGAGAGAGAGAGAGAGAGAGAGAGATATGCCAGAAAATACTTCACAAAAATTCTAATTATAAAATCTTGGTATCAGAAAAGCTGAATTAGAAAAAAGAAAAAAAAATACACTACACTTAAATGCTGCCTCAATTTCTAACCAAGCTGGAAATCTAGTAACGCAAAGCAATTTTTACCTACTCCAATAAATAATTTTAGCCAATTAAAGTAGTTTTAAAATGAAGATGAAATTTTATAAATTGTCAAACACTATTAAATGATTAGGCAATTACTTTCTGATGACTTTAGATGTATGACACAAATCTTCTATGTTGTTAAGTTTATTATTTGCCTAAGAATTTTCATGAGCAGCATTTAGCAAATTTAAAAGATTGGATATTGTGAAGATATAGTAGTTTGATTATAATCACATCCATATTTACTACACACTACTGCACGTTATAACATGATTTTAACTGAAGCACTTCTTTATTCAAAATGAAATGACAATGCAATGCGCACAACTGCAAGTTAGAGCACATTTTAGGGTACAGGCAGAAACAAAAATTACTCTTTTGTGAATTTTGGTTTTAGTTTAAATGTATTCATTTGGCATGGAAAGTTGATTTCTCTTTTATGATAACATTTTATACTTTTTAATATAAGCATAAGAATACTGAAATCCACAAGCAAGGAATACCAATGTTCTTCAAGTTCTCTAAAACTAGGACCCCATTTAATCCTACAGATAATATGAAACCTGTATCTGAATTATGATTATTTATTAAAAATTTTTGCTTTTACTTCATTCCCATCAATGTCCATGGTATCATCAGACAATGAATAGATTAGAGCATACTTTCAATCAAATTAGGAGTTGTGAAAAATGATTTCTATCATGGTCACATCACTATTTGGTAAAATTTGGTCTCATGGCATCAAATTTTCCCTGCAGAAACCAGGCCCTATTAAGATCAATCCTGATTAATGGGAAGTCTGTGGGAGACAATTTGTATTCTTCTTTTAATCGGTTTTGCATTTGGAGCCCACAGAGTGGTTCAATTTTTAGTTGTAGAATAGCATTAGAAAGTAACATTTGGGAATGGAATTTCTAATCTCTTGCAGATAGCACCACAAGCTATTACTATATGTTGTTGCAGTATTCCCTTAAAAAAAATTGGTAAATTATGTGGGGGTGAGCCAGAATTCATTACTGTCATTAGAGTTACAAGTGACTTTTGCAGGAACATTAGCTTCATTTTAGTATACCAAATATGGTCTTTCCTAGATAGTGGTAGTTTATCACTGTAATATTGTGTTTACAGATTGCAGAAGAGTATTTTATGCAGTTATCTTTATGTATAATCCAGAAACTGCAGCTATTAATCATGCTGACTGGGTACTTCAGCCAGACATAAAAATTCATTCAAAACACACAATTGGTGCCACTCTTAGCTCCTGAACAAAAGATACATGCAGGTAGTCCTAAAGTTACAAATGTAATGGAGCCTGCCAATTACATTCATAATTCCAGGATTCATAGGAGTGAATCACATAACCTGACCGCAATCAATCCCTCCTTTTGCCCATGCATTTGCTAATCAAATGTGCAGGGCGTTAAGTGCACATGAGGTATCTCTGGGTGAGGAAGGCCATGGGGGCCTAGTGATGGAACAGGCCACCTGCTTCAAGACCTCCCTTGGCCCACTGAAATGCCTCATTCTCCCTCGTCTGGGATTCCCACAATTGCTCCCCCCCCATCCTTCCATGCCAGGTCACTTACTTTATGAAGATCTGTCTCCTCTCCAGCCTGTTCCTTTGCCTGTTCCTGGCAAGCGGTGAGAGCAAAGGGAGAAAGGATGAACATGCCCTGCTCAGCTTCTCTGACCCACCAAGGCTGTCTGCCAATTGTGCAGCGGCAGGCAGCCTCGGTGAGTCTCCTCCAAAGACTTCCAGGCTCAGCGCAGAAAAGTGTTTGCATGCCATTAGGGAGGTTTGGGGCAGCAAAATCACATTGCTTCAAGCCTCCAATTGGCTGCACAGACTGGAAGCTTATGGGTGCCCTGATCTCATGGGACTTCAGGCACCCATTCTCTGCAAAAGCGGGATGGGTGCCTGAAGTTGCACGAGATGATAGCCCACAGAAGTTTTCGGTCTCTAGCCGAAAAGTATTTATGCACCCATGGAGCACCACTTCAAAGAGTCCACAGGGCTTGATTTTAATTTTATTCATTTATAACATAAATTATGAAAACACAAAAGCAAATAGTAAGGGACAACAATAGTGAAAGGGAAAATGAAAAAGTATGAAGAAGGATAGGGAAAGAAACAAAAAGCATTATTTCCGACTCCCTGTGTTGCAGTAAAATAAGACATTAAAATTGAGTCTCAACTTTTTACATTTGTATACTTGTATGAACCAGCCATTTCTGTATCAACAAATCAGTCTAATCAGTAAAACCCAAAATCATACTATCTTTTAAATTATAGTTTAATGTAAATTTTAGATGTTTCATCCATATATTCTACCATTGCTTAAGCATCACATTATACCCAAAATATCTTGCCCACTGAGTCATACAGTGTTTTACCTATTCACTTTCCAAATTCTATTTTAATAGTTTTGTAGACCTTGGCAATAATATGATCATCACTACTGCACAGTAAATTTCAAATTCATTTTTAGCAAAATCAAACCCATGGCTTTTTAAATCTAGTTTAAATCGTTCCTTCATTTGTAGATATGTAAACCAATGATAGATGTGACGTTCTAGTTCTTTCTTAGACCTGAGGGCAGGGTTTCCAAAGTTGAAAGATAATATGTTGCCATATGTACACCAGTCTAGTTTTATCACCATTTCTTTTCTTAAAAAAGCTTCTTGGGGGGACACCCAAAGAGGCAACTTTGTAAAGAAACTTGTTTTATATTTATTCAACTCTCAATATGGCACTAATAAAGTGATTATTGAAGTCAGTGTTTACTTTGACTTTATCATACCATAAATTCGAGTAGCCTCTTATTCTGGAGTTTTACCCACTTTTACCCAGACCAGACAGCATGCATCAATTCACAAACCCAAACCCCCTCTTTCCTTAGCATCTTGCAATAGCTTATATTTAATTCCTGGTTTCTTTCCTTGCCAAATAAATTTAGAAATATCCCTCTGCCATTGTTTAAATGGAATGTCCATTGCAAGTACTGGTATTCTCTAGAACAAAAAGAGCATTGTTGGTAAGACTTCACTTTTCTTCCCCTTCCCTGCCTTAGTTTTCTTTTTAAATAAGTGAATATTTTAATTATTAGATTTTCCTAAAGTAACTCTTTCTATTTTGTTAATCCTAGGATTTGGGTATATAACAGTGGTGTAGAGCCTGCAGTTCAAGGGTTAAATATGCCCCCGCAAACTCTTGCACATCCCATGCCTATGCAATCATTTCTGCCTTTGCTTTTTTTAAAAAAAAACCCAATCTAGCCTAAATCCTGTAATTTCTTCAAGATCTCTTATTCCAGCACAAAATCTTGAGTCTGTTTTAAAGATCATTCAAGGTCAGATAGGTGCTGCCACCTAACAGGATTTACATCAATATTCTCTTTTTATACAGCAAGGCTGCTAGTACCCTACATTAGTGTTATAAATATGTGAAGATCAAAATTTTAATTGTCAAAAAGATTGAGTACCCCTCTACAGATTTTGGATTGGATTACACACTTAAAAATTTTGGATGTGAGCCTGTCAGTAATTAGAAACCACTCTATAAACTTTCCTTTACCATCATTAAACACTGTAATCAAGACATCGTCTTTCCCATTTTAAGAGTGGGAAAGCCTAGTCCTGATTCTAAATTTCCACAAGTCTCAACTCATCCATCTGATCATTAAATCCAGTGATTGAGCCAACAAACACAAAAGACTATGTAACTGGGGGGGGCAGGGGGCAGGAGGAGATTGTTTGGCTTGAAAGGATGTATTTAATTCTAACCCAATCAAGACAACCTCTAGTCACATGAATCCATTTAGTCCTCTAATAGCTGTATTGTAGAAAGATACAAAATGTTCCCACAGAAAACAGATAAAGACTTGGCTTAATCTTTTAAATTACTGCATGTAAAGGGAAAACAAAAACAAATGCTTATATCAAAATGAAAACAAAGAACGGACATATTTCAAAAGTTTATCATTAATACAAAGACTATGACATGGGAAACTATATGACTGACATACTGTACATCTACCAATAATATTGCATAAAAATATTTTATAACTAAAAAATACAAACTAAAGTAGGGATTTAAAATCCACAAAAGTAGCAGTTCAAAATTGATATCTTCAACAGATATATCACTATGCACTAGAAACAATTTAAAAACAGGAAGTGTCACAAAACCCAATTTTATTTTAAATAACCTATCATGTTTTAGAACAGTAAACTTCAGAAAAATAGATTAAGACAATGATCATGAGTGAAGATACTATAGTTAATGCCATAACAAAATAGTTGACATGAGAAAAACAGTTTAGAACAGTGGTTCTCAACCTGTGGGTCAGGACCCCATGTGGGATTGAACGACCATTTCACGGGGGTCGCCATTTTTTCCCCCTTTTCCTTAGCTGTGCTACTCCCTTTTATTCTATTGGCTTTTGAAAGCCAACAGAATAGACTCTCTTGAATAGAGTCTAATTCTATTGGCTTTCAAAAGCCAATAGGAAATGTCCAGGCTGTCTCTGCCCTGCTAAGCCTGCCAAAAGTCCTATTCTGCAAACGGTGCTGCACCAGTTGAGCAGTCCTCGACTTACGACCGGTTGAGTAGTCCTCGACTTACGACCGGTTGGGGGTCGCAGCATTAAAAAGGTTGAGAACCACTGGTTTAGAAGAAATGCATTTTAGCATATATCCAACAATGTAACAGGTTAAAGGAAACAGGCTCATACTGTACAGGTTGATACTCAGAAAATTCAGAGTTACAGTATCAGCATGTGATTTCATTATTTACTAACTAATTAGCATGAATTATCTCAATACTTAAGCAGTGAATCAAGACTCAACCTATCAGCCACTACAGCCTTCTTACTATCTGCCTTCCTGCTGTCTAATACAGAGGAAGGGGTAGAGTGAGACATTTCCTAAAACTAACAAAGCAAATAAGTGCGATGAAAGATTACTAGATGTTTTAACATTATTTGTCAGATCGAATTGTACAGGTAATCCTTAAGTTATGAATATAAAATAGAGCCTGCCAATTATATTCATAACCCAAAGATTCATTGATTAGATCATATTAAATGAACGTGATTCTTCCCTGGTTTACCCAATGCATTTGTTAATTGAATGTGCAGGTCTGACCACCCAAATCCTCCCCATCCCTGAGATATCTCATGCTCGCTTACAATCTCTTGCGGTCCCCATAGTTGCTTCTCCCCATCCTGCTCTGCCTGGTCTCCACAGCTATTGGGCCTGATTTACTAGTCTCCCAGATTCCACTTGCTCTCCCCACTCCATTTTCCATGGTTTGCTTACTTTTCAAAGATCTCCAGAGTTCCAGAAGAGGCTGACTCACGTGACAGATGCTGATGAAGCTGTAAGAACATGAGATCTAAGGAAAACAGTTTTGCCAGCATCTGAATAAAAAACCGGATTTTCTGCCACAAGGCCAGCGTCCCTGCAGGCTTCGTTTCGGCCCAGCCTTATGACCAGGTCATAAGTATTGTTTTGGGGGAAATCGTAATTTTGAACCGCTGCTAATTGAATTGTGGTAACTTGAGGAATACCTGTAAAATATCAGAACATCAACTTGACAGGAAGACTAGCACTACAACTACTTTAAACAAGCTATAGTAACAAAATGTTGTTAAGTCTTTAATTATGCTATGCCCTCCTTTCTTTTACCTCACAGAATCTGGCAGGCATTTGCTTAAGTTGCTTCCAAATATTATTTTACTAACCAGAACTAAAATAACGTTTTGTCCCACTTTGCCTATGTAATGGGTAATGACCATCTTCTTTATCCCTACACCAACACAGTAGATCAATGATATTACACTTGTTTTTTCCTATAGGCAGCGGTTCTCAACCTGTGGGTCGCGACCCTTTTGGGGGTCGAACAACCCTTTCACAAGGGTCGCCTAAGACCATCGGAAAACACATATTTCTGATGGTCTTAGGAACTGAGACACCGCTCCTCTATCCATCTCCAGGCGAGGGGAGCGGGAGGCGGAGGAAAACCCGAGCAGGGAGGGACCTGGTCCGGCGAGGGCAGAGCCGCGTTCAGGCGCTGCTTCTGGAGCTCACGGATGCTGGCCCGGCTCTGGCATGCTTCGGGGTAGAGGTGGTCTACTGCACTGCCTCCAGGAGCCTCAGCTGGCTAAAGCGCCTTTCAGAGAAAGAGCAAGGCCGCGGTGCAGAGCGGCCCTGCTTTCCCCTGCAGGGCAACCCAGCCAGCAGCGTCCTACTCTAGTCATTTCAGAGAGGAGGGAGAGGAAGAAGAAGGCATCTGCCCGGCGGGCTGCTACCTCTGCTTCCTCACGACGGAGAAGTGCTTTGAGGCAGAAGGCAGGTTATAAAACTGACGCTCAGCTCAAAGCGGGGATGGGAGGGCCTACGAAGCCACTGCTCCTCTGTGTGCAGATGGATAGCTGGATGGCTAGAAAAGTTCCCCAACTCTTCTGCTATGGAGGAAGAAAACCAAGCTTCGAGATTTCGCGAGCAGGTGTGCAGACGTGACTGAGCTTTCAAGAAGCCCGGCAAGCTTTACGTTGAGGCGGACGGTTTATAAAAGGAAGGAGCAGTCTCCTCATGCTCCGGAGTGGGGGAGCGATGGTGGTATGTCCATTTGCTTCCCAGAAAAAGCTGCTCGGGACATCTCCATTGCAAAAAGATAATGCCCTTGCTTTCCTATGATGTCGAAGGTGTCCTATGTTAGGAAAAAACAAAAAACAATCCCCACGCAAAAACAGTCCACTCGTGATAATGCAAAACCTAATGAAGAACGTAGCTATTTTTATTACTCTTATCACAACTCTGAGAAGTAAGTTGGTGGCAGTTGCTGCACAGGAGTTAACTGAGCTCCCAGATAACCCATCCTCACACAATTGGAAGTTTGCATTAGATCCCCTAAATTCCCAGTGATAAATCACATTAATGATAAATGTGGGAGCTTTGTTCCTACTTATGTGGTAGGCATAAAAGTATAGTAGCTTTTTCCTCTCTTCCCATGGCAGCTGGTTTCACCCCCCCCCCTTGTCCTCTCCTCCTCTGAGATCCCTGCAGCTCTCCATAAGACAGCACATACTTTTTGATTCCTGCTGCTCAATCCCTCCTCCTCCACCCCCTTGATGGCTTCCTACTTGTGGGATGCAGGGGAAGGAAGTGCCATTTCATTACAGGTGGGAGAAGGAAAACTGGTCCAGGCAGTGAAAAGGGAAGAGATCAAAGGAGGGGGAGCTTTGGAGATGAAAGCTGCTTTGGGTGGATGTTTTGGTCTGCAGCATGTGTTTCTCTTTCCCCTCCTGCCTGCCTTTTCTCTGTTTCCTAGTGTGCCTCTGGAAAGCCAGGAAGGGGGGGGGGGCAAAATGAATCTGCTCTGAGTGTGGAATCAAGAAGCTCCAAGGGGTCTTTTCTTGCAGTTGCTGCAGTAATGCCCCCGTTCTTTCTGCCCTGGCTGCTGCACCAAAAGCAGATTATTGCTCACTGGAACCAGCAATGGGGTGGGAGGAAGGAATGGATTTCCCTTCTGCTGCCTCTGCCTCAGTGGACAAGACCTCCTTCCAAAAATCTCTCCTAAGATTCTGGCAGGCACAACTCCAGAACTGAGCTATGCTGGCTCAGGAATTCTGGGAATTGAAGTCCCCGAGTCATAAAAGAGCCAAGGTTTCCCTTCTGCCTTCTTCAGAGAGAGAAGCTCTGAAGGTCATTAGGATCAACTGTCCTGGAAAGACAGGGGTCCTCTTCCACACCCACAATGAATTTCAGCTGGAGGTAGAAAAACGGGCAGTGGCTCAGGCTGAAGAGGCAAATTGTGTGAGCCACATCACACACATGGACAACAAATGTCTACAAGTATAGCTCCCCTTGAGTATCACCTCAACTAATCCTTATTTTTTCCCACTCCATAAGCACTCCCCCCATACACAATCATATTAATTTTTCACAGGTCATGCTTAACCTAATCAGGCAACTTCAAGGGCTCATTTAAGAAGAGAAAAGGTCAGGTCTCCCTTCAGAGCCATAGGTGGAGCAGCTGAAGGTGTGATTCGGCACCCATGCTTCAAGACAAAATTTCATTTATTTGTAATCAGAAATAAATATTTCACAATATATAATTACATATTGTTTTGTGATTAATCACTATGCTTTAATTATGTTCAATTTGTAACTATGAAAATACATCCTGCATATCAGATATTTACATTACAATTCACAACAGTCGCAAAATTACAGTTATGAAGTAGCAATGAAAATAATTTTGTGGTTGGGGTCACCACAACATGAGGAACTGTATTAAAGGGTTGCGGCATTAGGAAGGTTGAGAACCACTGCTATAGGAGGTTGTGTTACAGTTAGGGTTAGACTGTTATTGCCTGATATTCATTTGATTCTGACCTTTTTGGCATTTTGAAGTTTTTTATAAGACATGAATGTTCATTTGATCATGGGGCTTGAAGTTGGATGACTATAGTAGTTGCTTTAGATCAACCTAACCAATGTGATAGGCTAAAATGAGAGAAGAATAATCATGTATATTACTCCTAATTCATGATAGCAATATAAGATATGAATAAGATAAATCAGAAACGTGAGGGAAAGCATTTGCTAAAAAAAGTACATATTTTAAGCAGTTGAATCCAGTTTGCTAACTAGAGAAATCAGGATTCCAGAATAAAGCTTAAGTTGTCAAAAGCATTGGTTCTGCTTATTGGAAGTCAGCTATAAAATGCACAATTGACAATCAAATGACAACAGGATATTGTGACAGCTGCAAGTGCCAGACAGTTGTGAAGCACTTGAACGATAATCACATGACTATGGGGACACTGCAATGGTTATAAATACAAGGACTGGTCACAAAGTTACTTTTTCAGAGCATCGTAATTTTGAACTATTTCTAAATAGGACAGCTGTTAAGCGACGTCTATCTGTTTATGAATTACCTCAATACCATTTATGTCTTTTACAAAATTTGGGTTCTTGACATGGGACCATCCTTCAAAGTTTAGATCAGCATAGCACAATATTACAGGCAAAATATTGAAAATTGCAAAATAGTCATAAACATAGGGAAAATCACTTGGGGACAAAACTAGCAAAGATTCATTTGCTAAAGTAGGATTTAGTACAATGTATAACAGAACCACAAATTTATTCTTGTTGAAATGTATTCATATTACTACATAAAATTAAACACACAAAAAAGTAGTTTACCTCTTACAAAAAGAGATTCAAGTTTGAACTTTCTAAAATAGTTCATCGTTAAAATATGTAATGAACAAAGGATGTTGCTTGGAGAATCTGTCAATCCATAATTACCAATGCTAGAATAAATTTATTAGTTTATGTCGTGGTATTACTGGCTAAAGGAGAAGGAGGAGTGTAAGGTATTGCAGCATTAGAGTTGCTCCATATGAGGAAACGAAAGAGGTAAGACTACTGGTACCTTTATTTGGTGTTTCCCAAGGCAATTTAGTCAGTATGGCGAGATTCTTGTAAATAGGTGATCAATAATAAAGAAATTGCTTTGGCCTATGCACCAAGTTGTTCTGGTCCCTTGAGGATGACAATTTAACATAATATAAGGAACAGATTTTTGTTTTTGTTATACAATTATACCACCAAAATTTTAGCCTCACAACTATTAAAAATAGATCAAAGTTCCAATTAACACAAAAAATGTGTTAAAGATGAAAATAACTGGAATTCTAGGTGAATGTGTCCATGAGACAAAATGAAGCTGAAAACTTTAAAATGTTACATTATACACTCTGATATAATATTTTGGTTACTTATTTCAGTTAATTAATTAAACCTAGTGCTTAAGTAAGAAAGATATTGTTTCCCATTGTATTCAATTAAATGCTCCACTATTCATGACACAAAGTTGCAGGTTTTTTTTTAAAAAAAATAGTAATATGAAAAGCATAATTCATTTCACTGTTTCAATAGATTTAGTCTATTGAATCCACTGAGACTCATGGGCAGTTCATCAGCTTAACTATTCTACTTTTTCTTCCAAAGAGCACTGTTCAGAAACATTTCTACATCTGTAGCGGATTTACATCTGTAGAATATTGATAGTGACTGTTCTTTCAGTTTTATAGAGATATCATTATTTATACAAGCATTCATATTTCCTATGCAATGAAGATTATTAACAGGCAACAGTATACAGAATTGTGCAAGAAGAAGAAATAGAAATAGAATTAAAATACGTATTTAATGACAGCAAAATGTTTCCTTTAATAGGAGATTGGTATGCAATCTGAACAAATGTAGTATATTTGAGACTCTAGAGTCCCTGTTTAATAATTGGAGTTTGATTTATCAGACTAATGCACCTGTATTTTACAGCTTGAAATGTTGATGTCAGAGATGATGCCATTGTGCTATGTGTATTTCAAAGGAAAATAGGCTGCTACAGTAAACAATAGAAAATAGTTTGCATCTGACTCTTAAATGAAATCCAGAAAAATACAATGAATCTAGTGAGACAATGTACAAGTATAACTTTCAGTTTCTATTCTCAGAGTTCTATAAACAAAATAGCACCCTATGCTATTTAATACTGTAATCAAAATGGTACCTTCTTAATTTAATAAAATACGTCAGTTACAACAGAACTCTATGTGGAAAAAAAGCATGCTGCGGAATGCCTCAAGGCTATCTTGAGCCCAATATTCTTCAACATCTTCATAAATTATCCCGATGAGGGAATAGAAGGGGAACTCATCAAATTTGCAGATGAAACCAAGTTGGGGGGAAGGTGCCAATATTTTGGAAGATAGACTCAAGATTCAGAAGGATCTTGACAGATTGAGCATTGGGTCCTATATAACAACTTGCAATTCAGTAATGAAAAAAGTAAATCCCTGCACTTAGGTAGGAAAAACCAAATGCACAGGTAGAATACAATAGGCAGTAGATGGCTTAATAGTAGTGTCAGAGAGTGGTATCTAGGTATTCTGGAGGATCACCACTTAAGTATGAGTCAGTAGTGTACTGCAATTTCCAAAAAAGCCAATGCAGTCCTAGACTTTATCCACAAAGAGATAGCATCAAGATTACAGGAAGTGTAGTACCATTCTATACTGCGCTAGTGAGACCTCATTTGGAATACTGTACCTAGTTCTGGTTGCCACGATACAACAAGATCCTAGAAAGAATGCAGAGAAGACCAACAAAGATCATAGAGTCTGCAGGATAAATCGTATGATGTACAGTTACGGCTATGTCTAGCCTAGTAAAGAGTCTCCTCCAGGAGTTGTAGGTAGTCCACCACTGGAAACTTTCAAGAAAAAAATGGACATCCATTTGTTTGAGATAGTGTAAGGTCTCCTACCATGGGTAGGGAGTTAAACTAGAAAGAACTCCAAGATCCTTTCCAGGCCTAGGATTTTATGACTTGCTTGAAAATGAAGCAACAAATCAAGCCACTATATATGATGCTACTGATTGTTATTTTAGGTTATTTCAAGAGGCAAACCTTAACATACAGTGAGCACTACAAAGAAGTGGTTGCCACCTCCTCTATCTCATTAAATCTTTGGAATTTCCCATAAATACAGAAAAGCAGAAGGTAGGGCAAAATTCATATTTTCCCCTAGGAGATCAGCGGTAATAGCTCTTCACATTTTTAAAAATATCCTGAACTTATAATCGTGGTTGAACATAGACTGGATTCCCAGGAGGGAGGAACTGCATTCCAGAGATCAAAGAGACAGCAAAAATTAGATTGGTTGGGAGAAAGAGAGTTAGGACTGCTTCTCTTTAGGAATTCTCAGAGTGTATTTTTAATGATGCAATAGTTGGTTTACTTTGGCAAGACTTGTATCTATAGGTAAAGAATGATAAAAGAAACTGCCTAGAAGTAATTCTATTTATCTTTCTTAATTTGGGGGTCTGACACAACCGTAGGAATACAAACAAAGAATTACAAATAGTCTTTGACTTATAACCACAACTGAGCCCAGAATTCTGGTAGTAAGTTGTTGTGGTCATTAAGCAATCTTATGGATCATTAATCAGGAGGACTCAAAGTATGGAAAGGCCCTGGGAACCATAATTCCATTCCAACCCAGATGCACCTCTTGCACAGATTTGTGCCCTGCTAGGTCTTACACCCTTGGTTCTACTGTTCACTCCATCATCCCTTGCTCCACATACATCTTCCGAAGATCACCTTTTCAAACGAGTGCCAGTCAATGTAATATGTAACCCTCCTTCAGAAGCCATTTTGTGCCATTCTGGAGGCAAGGGGCATCTGTACTCAGAAAGGCGTGGTTTTCCAAATTGTGCCTCTCTGAGACATTGCAAGAATGGTGGCCGCTTTCAGAATAGAATGAAATGGTCTCTCTAAAAGCCATGTGTTGCATCGTCTGGGTGCTCTTTCAGAAAGGTGATCTTTGGAAATGGCCCTTCCAAAAAAGCCTCACAGTTTTCCTATACAGAAATCACTTTCTGCCACACCAGAAGTGGGCACTATTTTGGAAGCAGCTACAATTGCCAGATAGTAAGAACTGGGCCACTTCCAAAATGGTGTCTGCTTCCAGGATGGCATGAGAAGGCTTCTATACAGAAAAGGCCACAAGATGGGTCAGCTGATTCTTTTTTGGAAAAGGAATTTTTGGAAGACCTAAGTGGAACAAGGAATGATGAAGCAGCAGAAGGTCCAAATGTGTGGGACTCAGCAAGGCAGGAAAAAGGCTCAAGGCCTTTGGGGACCTAGCCAAGCAGGAAGTTGACCCAAGTGACCCAGTAGAGTGGATAACAAAAAACACAAACAGGTGGGGGTAGTTGCAGCATTCTTGCAGTCAGTTGTAAGGGTAGGTGGATCACCAAGCAATTAAATTATGATCACATGACCGCAGAGGCATTGCAAGGGCTGCAACTTTGCATACAGATTGTTAAATCTCTTCATTCAGCACTGTCATAGTTTTGAACAGTTACTGAACCATATGAATGGTTGTAAATCAAGGATTACCTGTACAACAAAGAAATATAGATCATTTTAATTTCTTTACATAATGAATATTATGCCTAATTTCATTCCTCTGAGTGGCTCCCGTGAATACAATATAATAGGTATAATTTGGAAGGACGAAGATAAGCAAAGGAACAAGACACTCTTCCCAAGCCCCTAAAGCCTGACAAAAAGTCTACATTTCAGGAGGTAGAGTATTCTAGAACAGAGATCCCCAACCTTTCCAACTCTGTGGCCTGGTGGGGGGAGAGAGGGGAGATGGTTCCACACAAGTGGTGGGCAAGCGCATGTGCAGCTCCATTTGCACAAGCAGCGGGCACACGGGCCTGCCATTCATGCAAATAGAGCAACATGCACACTCACCCACTGCTCACACAAGTGGAGGTGTACATGTGCACATGCTCACCTGCCACTTCCATGACCTGGTTCTGATCAGCTCAAGGCCTGGTAGTAGGTTGGAGTTTGGAGGTTGGAGACCTCTGTTCTAGCGTAAGAACTGCCACAAGAAAGCCTGCTTTTAAACCCCTGGACCACTAACATCCCGAGGGACAAGAATCAGAAACATAATTTCCTAGACTTAAGCACCTGCGCATGTCCCATTTTTCGTTGGATAGTATGAAGGAAGATCCAAATTCAAATCTGCTCTCAGCCACAGAAGCTTGGTGGTAAATGTTAAATACTCACAGCCTGACTTTTCATAGTTGTGGGGGGGGGGGGACAGAATCCAATGGATGGCACACTAAATTCATGCACAAACCTACAATTAAACAAAAAATATTAATTTCTTCCAGATACTGCAAAATATTTAGGAAACAGGCTTATCTCCTCCACTGCTATGATAGTGTGTGGGCTTATGTTTCAATTGTCAGAGCAAACTAATTTTCATGTTTGGCATTAAACAGACCTTGATGACCATCTACTGTAATTTCTTTTTCAGATGGATTTGGAGACATTCATATTAATATAACCAATTTCTTTGTTTAAGTATGTTCTATGCTGCCTTTATAGGGTTTAACCCAAAATACAGTTTATGCATTGTTTAAATAAATAAACATGTGGGATGTGACAGTAGTGGGAATAGAAATTCCTACTGCTGTCATATAAATTGTACTCAGAATGGCTACTGGTAATCAGAAGTGCATGATTTTCATATTATTTTTGTTAACTACTTTTCAATGAATGAATTTCAATATATATTTTATAGGGTTCTCCAGAATAACATTTATGAATCAACATTTTTTGAAACTAAGATTATATTATTTCTTATTGGGTTTCAAAAATGTCTAATCCTTAAAATTATTACCATGAAATCTGTGGATGATTTATTACAAAGTGAAAAGTTTACTCTCACTAGGGTTAGAGGCACATAAACTTGAAATATATGAAAGAATCTACCTCCTGTCCATAAAAATCCAATCAATTAATATGTCAAAAGTACATACTTAACATTTTATATAATCTCATGTTATAGACTGGTGTTCATTTTTTTCCTTTGTTACCAGCATTCAAAAAATTATTACAAATCTGAAGAGGGATGAGAGGGAAGAAAGGAGATGAGAGAGAAAAGAGTAAAGGAGGGGAGAAGGAAGTAGGAAGGTTGGAGGAGAAAAGGAGAAGTGGGGAGAAAGGGGAGGAGAGTGGTGAAGGAAAGAGGAGAGGAAGAAGAGGGAAGTA
Source organism: Crotalus tigris (assembly GCF_016545835.1). Lineage (NCBI taxonomy): Eukaryota > Metazoa > Chordata > Lepidosauria > Squamata > Viperidae > Crotalus > Crotalus tigris. The sequence continues at coordinate 14,650 of NW_024097265.1, read as the reverse complement.
GGGAAGAAAGAGAAGAAAGGGAGAAAGAAGGTAGAGAAGAAGCAGTGTGGATACAGTGAAAGGGGAAATGGGCAAGCAATACCAAAAGTCATGTGTATGTATTTATTTCATTTTATTAAAAGTATCTTATATATGAATGTAAAAAGAATGTATGTTAACATCTGATAAATATCACGGTATATGTATGGGGGAGAGTTTGGAAAAATAAAAAATTATTTAATTATTTTAAAAATTATTTTAAAACAAATTACAATTGATTATGGTGTTCAACATAATGGCCAGGTTTCCATCAAACAAATTAGAAGATTACCCTGGATTACCAGGAGAAAAGTGTATGCTGATATGTATTGCCCATCTGGATCTGTTTACTCTTCCCATTAGCATGATAAATTAAATTAGTTAGAACTGAAAGTTGATTGTATTATTCAAACCAAAAATTTTTGCTTGCCGTTCTCAAACAAGACAACATGAGTATCAGTAGCAAAAATGCAACAGTGCAGGAACTCAGATTTAGATAGAACAGACATGTCAAACTCATGACGTCACTCAAGGTATCGGAGCTTTTCCCCCATTGCTGGCAATGGGATGGGCGGGGTTTCCTTGTGGCACGTCCGGCCCGTGGGCCAGCAGTTTGACATCCCTGAGATAGAATAAGTTTTTCATTTTCTCTTAGTCAACCATAGAAGAGTAACCAAGCCAACATAAACAGACTGTGTTCCCAGTCTTCATTTTTGATAAACCAGGTTTCTCCAAGATCTTGGTTTTGGGTTGTATGCAAGTGTGCTTGTATAGTGGCTAGAATTGGCTAGAATTACTAATATAGAAAAAATCTGAATTACATCAATTCATACAATTAGCAGTATTGAACACTGCAGCATTCTTGTATTACTGCATAATTTATCTGTTGTTACTGAAAGCTGACTGAAGCTTTTCACAGCTGTTTTATTCATGGAAAGACATGTGAGACAAGCTCTATAAATACTATCACACAGAACTCTTAACAACATGCATCCTTCTTACACAGGATGTCAAAACTGACACCTTACACTCTTGGCCAAAATCCATGGCAATTGCTATTTTGGGGGAAACATTAGTAACATTTTAGTCAACAGTTTGTCCCCACAGCATATCATTCTCTCTGAAAATCTTAAGTACCGTATTTTCCGGCGTATAAGACGACTTTCTAAGCCACAAAAACCTTCTTAAAAGTTGGGGGTCGTCTTATACGCCGAGTCGTCTTATACGCCGGAAAATACGGGTATTCTATTTTATTCCTTTACACATGTGGTTTGGTATATTACTCATCAAGTTTTCTCTCCCCCCCCCTCACTCAAAAAGAGTCCTTGATTGGTAGAGTGGCAGTGGGGAGAGCAATTAAACTCTAAGCTGTTTGTTTCAGCAATCCGTCCCCGCGGCTCACCTCTAGCAGGCGTGTGGTTTGCAGCTGCTTTTTGCTAACTTGAAGTCACAGGCTGGTAAATGCCTGTGGGTCTCAATCTGTCTCCTCGCTGCTTCGCACTTTCCAAGCTGGAGATCAGGGTGGGAGGGAAGGATTGGAGGGAGAGGGAGGAGGGAAAGGAGGCGTGTGTGTGTTGTGTGTGTGTGCGCACGCTTCTCCTCGCTGCTTTCTGAGCTGGGAAGGATTGGAGGGAGAGGGAAGAGGGAAAGGAGGCCACGGGCACGCACACACACGCTTTGCATTTTCCGAGCTGGAAATCGGGGTGGGAAGGAAGGATTGGAGGGAGAAAGGAGGCGTGCGTGTGTGTGTGCGTGCGCGCGCACACACTCTTCTCCTCGCTGCTTTGCACTTTCTGAGCTGGAAATCAGGGTGGGGGGGAAGAATTGGAGGGAGAGGGAAGAGGGAAAGGAGGCGTGTGTGTGTGTGTTGTGTGTGTGTGCGCGCACGCTTCTCCTCGCTGCTTTCTGAGCTGGGAAGGATTGGAGGGAGAGGGAAGAGGGAAAGGAGGCCACGCGCTCCCATGGTTTTATTGTCTTATCCTTCCTTTCAGCTTTAGAGTGAATTAGGAAAAGTTTAATCCACTTGCACTGTTTTATGTTTATATGTTTGATGACAGCCTTATGTTTATAAATGACAGTTTTTCTGCTAAGTACCTGCATGTCATAAGCATTTGAATTAAAATTACCATATTGAAATCAAATCTGATGTTTTTTAATTTTTATTTGGTGTGCGTTGGAAGAGGGGTAGTCTTATACGGTGAGTATAGCCCAAACTCTATATTTTAACTGGAAAAGTTGGGGGTCGTCTTATACGCCCAGTCGTCTTATACGCCGGAAAATACGGTAGCTATACTAAATAACAATTGATTATTCCAGTAGATGATACTAGGAAGTGTATATACTTTGCTGAATTACCTCAGATAATTTCCCAGGAATATAGAATAGTTTAATGAAATCGATATTATACATACATAATTTTCTATGCGTTATTATAAATGAACTGCATAAATGGAAAATATATAATTGTTTACAGAATTATAAAACTAGTCTTTGACATATAACCATTTGTTTAGTGACCAAAGTTACAAAAGCACTAAAAATAGTGACTTATGAGACTTACAACCATTGTAGCATCCCATAGTCACACAACCAAAATTTAGACAATTGGCAACTGGCATATATTATGAAAAATGCAGTATCCCAGACCATGTGATCACCTTTTGCAAACTTCTAACAAGCAAAGTCAATAGGAAAGCCAAATTCACTTAATAACCATATTACTAACTGCAGTGATTCACTTAACAACTACAGCAAGAAAGGTCATAAAATGGGGCAAAACTCATTTAGCAATTATCTTGCTTAGCAACAAAATTTTAGGGTCAATTGTAGTTGTAAGTCAAATACGCCCTATAATCCATATTGTTATTAATTTAAGTGCAGGAAGTTGAAAAAATATAGAAGACAGCATTAGTCACCAACTTTATTTGGCTCTCAATGGATCTGACATGACGTCAGCATAAATCACACTGAGTGTGAAGATGATTTTATTCTTTTAAGTGTGTTAGGACCCATCCATTATTATTTGTAGAAAACCATCCATATGTGCCTTAGGAAATCTATGTTAATAGAAATATTCCATTTTTCTGTTAACATCTTACCTCATACTTCTAAATATTTCATCTGTATGCTATTCTTTCATATCCATTTTCAGAGGAGTTTCTTTTAGAAACTCAAGAGATATATCAATCACTCAGAACTATATAGTTAAAAAAGGAAGAGGTTGGTCACAGGGGCAATTCACATTAAATATAGTTTTAATCATCTTCAAAAGATAACCCTAAGCTAACAGTAACTGTAACCAAAAAAAAGGCACTGGGGCATTATTTTCTCTCTCTCTCTCTCTCTCTCTCTTAAACTTGAACATTTAACCATGTTTACTATATATTTTGAAAATTATTGAAACCAGAGCAAGCCTGTCCAAGTGAATGTTGATTCACTTTATGTCCAATCATATACAGGTAATCCCCAAGTTACAAGCATTCACTTAATGTTCATTTGAAGTTACATGATCAATGCCCCCTAGTGTTTACGAGCAAATCCCAAAATTACGAATATTGCAGCACCATGGCAGTCGTTCGTCCTTATGAATGAGGACTTGACGGCAGAGGCTCTGCAACATTCATGCTATTTCTCCCCCACCCCGTCCCCACAACTCCTTCCCTCTCTCTTCCTGCTGGACTCACTTAACTTGCAAAATCTATCTGCCATGGTTTCTTTCCCTTTGAGGGAGAGGAGAGTCAGCTTGGAAATGCTTTTTGCGCTGACAATGGAAGCTCCTGAGTGCCTTAATATCACACAAATTCAAACACAAATCCTCTGCAAAAGAGGTCATGGTCCCCAGAAGCTTCCATTCTGGGTGGGGGAGTTTTTGCTTCATTTGCATGCCTATGGGACGTGTGGAATTGGAGTTGGCCAGGCACAGGAATGGGGCGTTGACTTACCTGAACGCCTTTTCTCAGCACGGAGATGGATAATCCACTCAGTGGGTTGAGACTGTGTTCCTGCCCAATCAGATCAGTCAGCCAAAGTTGCCACGCCTGTCCTGGACCACGACTTCCCAGTCTTGACACGAGTGCAGCCATTGACTGACAGTAAGACGTTTTGGCTCAACTAAATATACCCTATTATCCTAGTCTATAAGGGTGGGTGTGGATTATCCATCTCCGTGCTGAGAAAAGGCGTTCAGGTAAGTCAACGCCCCTTCTCCAGCACTGGAGATGGATAATCCACGCAGTGGGACATACCAAAGCCTATTGTCCCTTGGGTTGGGGAATAGACTGGTCCCGTGTGTAACTTTGGTCTAGAACCTGCTGGAGAACCCTCCTCCCGAAGGAGGCCTCTGCAGAGAAGTACTTGTCGATTTTGTAATGGCGAATGAATGGAGAGGGCGAGGCCCAAGTGGCTGCCCTGCATACCTCTTCAATAGAAGCCTGCATGGCCCATGCTGCTGAGATGGCAGCGCTCCTTGTGGAGTGGGCCGTGATATGCTTGGGGACTTGCAAGGACTCTGCCTGGTATGCCCCAGTGATGCATGCCCTAATCCACCTACCGATGGTAGAGGACGAGACCTTCCGGCCCCTAGTGGCGGGGTGGAAGGATATGAAAAGCGCTTCCGAGCGTCGGAATTCCGCTGTGCATGAAATGTAATATCTTAGTGCCCTTCGTACGTCCAAGGTGTGCCATTGTTGCTCCAGGGGATGAGCTGCATTTGGACAGAAGTCTGGAAGGACTATTTCCTGTGTTCTGTGAAAAAGGGAGTTGACCTTTGGAATGAAGGAAGGGTCTATTCTTAAGACTACCTTGTCCCTGTGAAAGTGACACAGGTCCTTCCTCGTTGAGAGAGAAGCTAACTCGGATATCCATTGAGCTGACGTGATAGCTACTAAGAATGCTACCTTATGGGTCAGGTAGCGAATGTCACATGTTTTGAGTGGTTTGAAGGGCGCTCTGGTAAGAGCTTGTAGTACTCGTGGTAGTTCCCACTATGGATACCTGTGCACGGTTGGCGGTCTGATGTCCGCAGCCCCCTTGAGAAAGGATCGTATTAAGAGATGCTTGCCCAAGGTTTCACCGGGGCTGGCAGAAAGTATAGTTGAGAGGGCGGTGATCTGCCTGCGCAGCGTGTTTGGCGAGAGGTCCCTCTCTAGGCCATCTAGTAAAAATCCTAGGATCTTGGGGACTGTGATCCCTTCAAGTAATAATTCCTGTTTAGAGCACCATGATAGGAAGCTTCTCCACGTGGCCTCGTAGATACGGTTCGTGGAGGGGCGCCTTGATGCCTGTATGACCCTAATTACACCCTGTGAGCAAGCCTCCTTGGCTAAAATTGACCGTTCAAGAGCCAGATGGCTAGTTGTAGCCATTGTGGCTCTGGGTGGGAGATCTCCCCCTGTTTGAGGGAGATCCTCTCCGGAGGAATCTGCCATGGATTCGTGCAGGAGAGACTCCTCAGGTCTGCGAACCAAGGTCTCCTTGGCCAATATGGGGCCACAAAGATTACCTCGGGTCTTTCCCGCAGAATCTTGCGTACTACCGCCGGAAGGAGAGGTAAGGGTGGAAACGCGTACAGGAGTCCCCTTGGCCATGGGCTCCGTAACGCATCCGTCTGCTCTGCTCCCCTGGATGTGAATCGGGATAAGAAGCGAGTTAGGTGGGCATTGGAAGGAGAGGCAAATAGGTCCACCTGGGGAAGCCCGAAGCGGTGACAGATCTCCCTGAAGATCCTCGGGTGTAGTTGCCACTCCGAGTGATCTATTGTTGATCTGCTCAACAGATCTGCTTGGATGTTTGCCTCCCCCGATATGTGGTCGGCCTTTATGGAGGCCAGATGTTGTTCCGCCCAGCCCCCATAGGAGGGCCTCGGCCGAGAGCGAGCGAGAGTGTGTGCCCCCCTGACAGCTCTGGTGAAAAAGGACGCAAAGGTAGTCGCCCTGGTAGCCCAAGCTATTGCCTGGTGCGTTCTCCTGTAGTTGGACTCACTCTTTCGATCCTCGGTTTTAAGAGCCTCAGCAAAATCTCCTGATATGGCCGTGTCCAATATCAGGGGACCTATGGGTTCGTCCACCACCGGCACCTCCAATGTTCCCTCTAGCTCCCTTGCTACGTTAAATAGCTTCCTCTCCGCATTGCTAGGAAGCGGTAGGGAGGTTGGCGCTGCCCACTGTTTCCTTATTGTGTTTAGGAACATGTGTTTAGGAACATGGTCGGGCATGGTATGTGGTATTGAGTGGTTACCTTTTCGGCGAACGTTGGCTCAGCCTCCGTGTCAACTGTGACAGGCTCCGCTAGTGTCCCATGCCCCAGATGGGCTGTGGCCTCAGCCTTGCGCAGAATGGTAACAAAAAGAGAAGGGTTAAACAGGCCGCTGAAGGAGGGTCCTTGAGGTGAGGTGTCCTCCTCTTCCTCAGACATTTGAATCCCTTGTGACGTACCTGGCTGGTCCAGGTAAGCTTCCTCTGAGACCGACGAGTCTGAGAAGGAGGAGAGGTCCTGATGGTCCTCCGTTTCCTCCCGATGCCTCGTTCTAAGTCCTAGAGGCTTGGCTTTGGAAGTTTGAGCCCTGGCCTCAAATGCACGGTCCACTGCCTGTGCTATTAGGGTAGCTAGCAGATCCCCCGTCAATGCAGGAGGGGTAACCATTGCCTGCGACCCTGCAGGTGCTGTGGTTAGCGTGGTCCTCGGGGTTTCCTGTAACCTCCGTGGGGAGGGGGATTGGGAGAGCGATGAGAATTTGCCTATCCCGCCCTCTGTTTGGGACTGTGATGAGTTCCCTATTGACCAAATGCCCCATGAGTTCCCTATTGACCAAACGCCCCAGCGGTAGCTCGGAGCCTATCCCCCCATTCTGCCTATTTTCAATTCTGGCCCTTTTCTGGGCTCTGTTGAACTCTTTTTCTAGGGCTTGGTGTCTTCTGATTGCCTGCTTGTCAGCCTTCTTTGATGACTTCCTTGCAGCCTTTCTAGGGGCTGCAGAGGATTCCGAATCCTCTGAAGAGGGTGCTCCAGAGGATGAAGGCAGGGCTCCAGTGGAGGGAATGATTGCTTCCTCCATTCTCTACTAACGCCGGGCCGCGATAGGGGGGACCCAGGTAGTAGGAGAGCTCCAACTTTGAGTAAGGACAGGTGCACTACAGGGGGCGTCTGGAACTCAGGAGCAAACTCTGCAAAATTGTCAGAGTTAGTCACTGTGCACGGATAAGAACAGGCATGCTAATGGGAATGCCTGGAATCCGGCTGGATTATGGTGGGTAAGGACGTGACTGAGGATGCCTGGAACCCACCACTAAATCCAGAAGCGTACGGGCCACTAATGGGGGACCCAAAGTCCGGAAGGAGCCAAAGGCAACTGAATTCAGTTAGTTATGAAAGGTTCTTATTTACTTTGGATTGAAGGCACCAAGTCCTGGAACAAGCATCTGATTTGAATGTCTCTAAATGAATAATAGGTGCTCTAGTACCTCAGTACTGTTTGCCTGTTAATTTACTCCAGCGGCTGGACCTAGGCTTCTCAGGGAGCATTGGATCCCCTGTTTGCACAAAAATATGGCCGCCGCTGCCAGGAGACTACTGCGCATGTGTTAAAAAGGCCAGGAGGCTACTGCGCATGTGCTAAAGAGGCAGGAGACTACTGCGCCTGTGCTAAAAGGCTGCCGGGCATGCGCAGAAAGTCTCCCCTCTTGCCTGTGCCACGTGCGGTTGTAACAAAGAGTCGCGCGTGCTCCAAGCTGCCCAGGCAATGGCACCTCGTTTAAATGACCCTGAGCAGCCTAGTGAGTGAAAGAAGCTGCTCCTTCGCTCGCCAGCTGTTTCCCTTAATCAATCTCCCTCCCGGCATGCGTCCCCTTTGTCCTCCGCTCCCCTCGCTAATTGCTTGCCTTTCTGTCTTTCTTTTTTTTTTATATACGCACGGGGTTGCACGAGCTTCCCCGTTTGTTTAAGGCGGCTGCCGGCTGCTCCGGCTGTGGGAGGGTGGGGGGGTGAGGGAGGGGAGTTAGGGAATTCCCCCTTTCAAGTGAGGGTGGTTTCCCCTCTAGGGAATCTGACTTCCTGAGTCTTACAATTTAGTAAGGGAATTTTAGAGTAATCAATTAAATTGAATTAAATTATCTCCAATTAATTTTTAAAACTAAGCAATTTCAGCTACTAGAAGATAATCCCCCAATGGAAAGGAACTATACTTGCCTAGGAGCCAAAGTTGTGCGTCTGTTCTCTGGGCCAGATCAGTCAAGACTGGGAAGTCGTGGTCCAGGACAGGCGTGGCAACTTTGGCTGACTGATCTGATTGGGCAGGAACACAGTCTCAACCCACTGAGTGGATTATCCATCTCCAGTGCTGGAGAACAATGCCTTCCGTGGCCCGGGTACTCTGCTCGCTCACATGCGCCGGCCTTGGTTTGAAAGCAGAAATGAAGCCTTCAACTGAATGGGAAAACATCACAAGGTGGGTCCCCTTGCACCTGTGTCCAAGCTGCTGGCAGCAGCAACAGCTACCTAAGCGACCACGATCTTCCCTCTCCAGCCAGCCACCCACCCTGCCTGGCCTACTGCTTGCTTGACCGGCTGGTGGCACAAATCCTGACCACTCTTCTCCTTGTCCTCCTCCCCATTCAAGTGGCAGCAGCAGCTTCAGTTTCTCCACTCTATCCGAAAGGAAGAAAGTGGAGGCGCAGAGAAGGATTGCTCTCAAGAAGACGCAGGTGCGCTGCTCACTCGCGTGCATCGGCCTTATTGAGAGCAATCCGGCTCTGTGCTTCTGCTTCTTTCCTCTTGGATAGAGCAGAGAAACTCAAGCCGCTGCCGCTCAAACACTTTTTATCCAAACGCAGATCTGAGAGAGATTGGAAGGTCTGTGGCAGCTTGCTCTGGGGGCTCATTTTCACCAGAAAAAGACTTGAAAAAAGATATGCCTTCAGGGAGCCATGCTTTTGCAGGGGATTTGTGTTTGAACTCGCATGATATTATGGCATCCAGGAACTTCCATTGTCAGTGCGAAAAGCATTTCCAAGCCAACTCTCCTCTCCGTCAAAGGAAAAGAAACCATGGCAGACAGGAGACAGATTTTGCAAGGTAAGTCTGGCGCGGCAAGAAGGGAGGGGGAGGCATGAGGTATCTTAGTGCATCGGGGAGGCCTTGGGGGCCTTCCCCACTCTGAGATACCTCATGTGCATTTAACAGCCACGGCATCTTAACGAGCAGGGAGTTTTCTCGTTCAAGGTACGATTCACTCCAAGTTTTCGAGTTACGAATGGAATGTACAGGCTCCATTACACTCATAACTCGAGGTCTACCTATAGAAGAATAGAAAAAATGCATGAACATAAACTTTTATATTGTTCCCTCCTGTTCAAATTCATATGCACAGTGTAAAACAATGGTGTTACTGTGCTGGCAAATCATTCCATTAAAATAAAGGATTATTCATCAAACACCTAGATGAGCTCTGAAAGGCTTTGATCACTCTCAGAGGCAAAACTGAAGATTGGACTGAAAAGAATGTTATTGAAATCTAGGTTTTACATAGAAGAGAGCTTCGTGGGTTAAAAGATGGTTAGCAAGAATTAAACTGGAATATTGAAAGTAAATTAAATTTCCTCTTACAAGTACCAACTAGTTGGTGAGGCATTAAGGAAGCCAGGTTAAGGGGGGAAAGATAAATAATTTGCCTGATATAATAAACTGTGTAATGCATAAAGCTTATAGGAGTTTGACTCAATAAAATTTTTATTCTATTTTTTAACTATTTTAAATTATTGTCATGTATTCTAAAATACTTTAGATTTCAGTGATAAAGTCTGTAATTTATTATCCAGATCTGAAAAAAAAAAGGTCAAAAAGATATTCAGAGATCACACAGGCAAAAACACCACTTCTGTTGGCGTCTCCTTAACTGCACTGTGTGATCTGCCAAGATGAGTTCTTTAAAAAAACTGCTAACAATTGTGTCAAACATATCCCTCTATGTTTTCCTTCCAAATTCAAATCACTGCACAGTAATAGAAGCCCTATTTGCATATATTTTAATACTGGCTATACACTTATATAGTTTTAGATCTACGTAAGAAAACACATCATTTAGCTATTATACACAGATAAGCTTTCACTCTATTTTCAATATTTGAAAAATAAGATTTACAGTGAGGGAAAAAATTATTTGATCCCCTGCTAAAGTTGTACGTTTGTCTACTGACAAAGGAACGATCAATCTATAATTGTAGTGGTAAATTTTTTTTAACAATGAGAGACAGAATAACAACAATGAAATCCAGAAAAACCCATTTCAAAAAAGTTATAAATTGATTAGTATTTTAATGAGTGAAATAAGTATTTGATCCCTTCGCAAAACATGACTTAGTACTTGGTTGCAAAACCCTAGTTAGCATTCAGAGGTCAGAAGTTTCTTGTAGTTGGCCACCAGGTTTGCACACATCTCAGGAGGGATTTTGTCCCACTTTTCTTTGCAGATCCTCTCCAAGTCATTAAGGTTTCGAGCTGACATTTGGTAGCTCAAGCCTTCAGCTCCCTCAACAGATTTTCTATGGGGTTAAGGTCTAGAGACTGGCTAGGCCACTCCAGAACCTGAATGGTTCTTTTTTTATATATACAAATTTTATTTATAATACAGTTAAAAACAAACAAACATTGGATTTAATGTGACATTCCAGTATATACATTCTTATTTATTTATTTATTTATTTATGAGACTTATTCTTATCAGATTATTCCACTTTTTACAATCAATTCTTCATCTCTACATATATCTAAGTTTTATATACAATACTTGTTCTAAAATAACATATATTTCTATCTTAATATTCATCTTTAATCCCAACCATCCTCTTCAAATTCCTCCAGCAGTAAAATTTATCCCACGTTTCATAATAAACTGATCCACATTTATCTTTTAATATCATTGTGAGCCTGTCCATTTCCGCACATGCTAATATTTTATGTATTAACTCTTCCTCTGTGGGAATTTCCTTGTTCTTCCATTTTTGCGCTAAAGCAAGCCTAGCTGCAGTCAGGATGTGTAGCAGCAGGTAGATTGTTCCCTTGTCGTATTTTTCTGTCGCTATTCCCAACAAGAAGAGTTCAGGTTTTAACTCTAAGTCCAGTGTTAATATATCCCTCAACCAGTTTCGTGTCCTGTTCCAATACTCACGAATCTTTGGGCATTCCCACACATATGGTAGTATGAACTTAATAGTTCTTCTTGACCCACTCCTTTGTTGCCTTGGCCATGTGTTTTGAGTCATTGTCATGCTGGAATACCCATCCATGACCCATTTGCAACGCCCTGGCTGAGGGAAGGAGGTTCTCACCCAAGATTTGATGGTACATGGCCCTGTCTATCGTCCCTTTGATGCGGTGAAGTTGCCCTTTCCCCTTACTAGAAAAAAACCCCCAAAGCATAATGTTTCTACCTCCATGTTTGATGGTGGGGATGATGTTCTTGGGGTCATAGGCAGCATTCCTCCTCCTCCAAACACGGCGAGTTCAACTGATGCTAAAGAGCTCGATTTTGGTCTCATCTGACCACAACATTTTCACCCAGTTCTCCTCTGAATCATTCAGATGTTCACTGGCAAACATCAGACGGGCCTGTACATGTGAGCAAGGGGACCTTGCAGGCGCTGCAGGGTTTCAGTCCTTCATGGCATAGTGAGTTACCAATTGTTTTTTTTGGGGGGTGACTATGGTCCCAGCTGCCTTGGGATCATTGACAAGATCCTCCTGTGTAGGTCTGGGTTGATTCCTCAACGTTCTCATGATCACTGAAATTCCATGAGGTGAGATCTTGCATGGAACCCCAGACCAAGGGAGATTGACAGTTATTTTGTGTTTCATCCATTTGCAAATAATCGCACCAACTTTTGTCACTTTCTCACCAAGCTATTTGTGTAGCCTTGTGTAGGTCTACAATCTTGTCCCTGACATCCTTGGACAGTTTTTTAGTCTTGGCCATGGTGGAGAGTTTGGAATCTGATTGATTGCTTCTGTGGACAGAGGTCTTTTATACAGGTGACAAGCTGAGATTAGGAGCACTCCCTTTAAGAGAGTGCTCCTATTCTTTGTCAATGAGCAAATGTACAAAATCAGCAGGGATCAAATAATTTTTTCCTTCACTGTAAATAATTTAACAGGATATAGTTATTACTGCTAAATTATATAAATACTTATTAAATTATATGACATTATTAAATTAAGTATTAGTAGACAAAATTATCATTAATAAGCTAGGCAATCATAAGGAGAAACAATATATGCTAAATCTGATAAACTATAATCACTCTCACTGTAAGCAACCAAGTGTACCAGATCCACATTTTTAAAATCACTACACTTGAACAGTTAAAACCAGCAGATCATAGAGCAATTTAACATCCCATAAAAATATGCTTTTTTCTTGTTACATAAGTAAGAGGGTAGGAAAATTTGATGATGATAATGACGGTGACCAAAGCTGGTGGAAAAGAGTTTTCTTTGACCAGTGGAATCTGAAACAGATTCTCTCTGCTGGCACTATGCTAGAAGGATAAGACAGTTCATCAAGTGGCCTAGACTTCTGCCATTAAGAGCTTTATAGGTCACAACCAACACCTTGAACTGCCCTCAGAAACAGATGGTAATCAGTGAAGTTCGCAAAACTGAAGTGTAATATGGGCTGTCCTAGGGCTCCTAAAGACTTATCTCACTGTACTTCGCACCAGTTGGAGGTTCCAAATGGACTTCAAATGTAGTCCCACTGCAGTAGCTCAGATGAGAAATGACCAGAGTGTGAATAACTGAGCACTGGGAGTCATGCTCCAGGAAAGATCATAACTGGTATACACACCGCAGCTGTGCAAATGCTCTCCTGGTCATGCCTGCAACTTGCTGTTCAAGCAGAGGACATGAGTCCAGGAGAACCCCTAAGTTATGAACTGGATCTGAAAAGGCTAGAACAATCCCATCGAGAACAGAGGATGACATACATTCAGATCCTGAGGCTCCATGCACCCAAAGCCATTGAGTCCAAGTTTTGCCAGGGTTTAGTCAAAGTCTGTTGTCTCTCATCTAGATCCCTAGAGCTTCCAGGCATCGCGAGAGGGCAGAGACAGCATTACAGAGACAGCATCACTCAGGTTGTCATGTGTGGAGATTTATTTTGCTCAAATAAAGTTTCTGGGGAAAAAGTATTATTTTTTTCAAATGCCACATTTTTATAACAGCTTTAACACTGTTAGAAAAGAGGGTACTTGAAAATTAGATACTGTTACCTTTATAGCAATAAATTCTATCTGCATATATAAACCTCATATGATGGAGAAAAAGAGGTATGCATTATGACTTCCAAAGAAATACAATATTGTTACCATAGGCTTTATTTTTAAACCTTTTCTCAAGCAGAATTCTTGATAAGAAATTAAAATAGAAAAAATTCTCAAGAATGGGGGTACAATATAAACAGCCTAATGCTTTGCAGATCCTTTGAACTAAAATTCCATAAAGCACTGCCAGCACACACAATAGTTCCAGCTTTAAGAAGGCTATAATTCAATATACACATAGAGTACCAGATTATGTATACTTACAATAGAAGGATTCTTCACATTTATGTACAGAGCAGTTGATTCTTTCAACACTGAAAATTTGCAGACACATACAGAAGCATGACTCAAGCAAAGATGGCAAAATACAGAGAGAAGTAACATCTGAATTCAGAACAATAAATCTTTTCAAAAATAAATTAAAATATAAGCTAAAATAGAAAACCAGAAAGATCAAAACTCTTCAAGATTCATAGAAGCTATTTAAAATTCTGAAGAACAAAAGCTCAGCAAAAGTGTGTACCACAGATTGGGAAGTCTCAAGAAATCTAAGAAGATGCCAGTTTTGTTAATAGATTAAGGAAGCCATAAAAGGCAAAAAAAAAAAGGTTCTCCCAAATAAAGGCACTATTGCTCATATAAGTCAAACAAGGAATACAAAGGGGAAAAACAAATTAAAATTGATAATAACACAAAAAAATAATTGAGGAGTATATTGCTACGAAGATTAAAATAATTTTAAAGGTTTATTTAAGTCTAAGAAGTAGGAACTGGATGAGAGTTCCTACCATTACACAGCAAAGAGAAAAAATGAATAGATACATGCATGAACTGTTCCCCCCCTCCCCCGAAAACTGCACTGGAAAAACTAAGCCTAGTAAAAATAAGAAATACTGGTAGACCTGAGTTACGAATGTAATGTAGCCTGCCCATTCCATTCGTAACTCAAGGATTTCTAGGAGTGAATCTTGTAACTTGAATAGATCACTCCCTCCTTTCGCCCACACATTCTCTAATCGAATGAGCAGGTCGTTAAGTGCACATGAGGTATCTCTGGGTGGGGAAGGCCATGGGGGACCTAGCGATGGAACAGGCCACCTGCTTCAGACCATTCAAGACCTCCCCTGACCCACTGAAATACCTCATTCTCCCTTGTCTGGGATCCCCACAATTGCTCCCCCCCCCCATCCTGCCATGCCAGGTCACTTACTTTGTGAAGATCTGTCTCCTCTCCAGCCTGTTCTTTTGCCTGTTCCTGGCAAGCGGTGAGCAGAGGGAAAAAGGATGAGCATGCCCTGCTCGGCTTCTCTGACACACCAAGGCTG